>NW_005842954.1:425245-425779 GCF_000455745.1 Alligator sinensis | reverse complement strand
GAGGGTTGTGCACAACAGCCCACACGTGGTTTGTGGTGAACCCAAGGGTTACGATTAATGGCTCACCAAGATCGATTGCGTGGAGCTGTGTGTTTTTAACCGTGGCTAACAGGCGAAGTAGGTTCCGCTGATCTCCTTCCGTCCAAGGTGTGGATTTTCGGGATTTGTCATGGATCTGTCGCTGTAATTTAGTAAGGAGCGCCAAATGACTGGGTTCAACATAATGCCGGTATCAGTTTAAGTGGCCTAAAAGCTGTTGAAATTGTCTCTTAGTAACAGGGAGGAACGTCTTTAATGGATCGATGTTAGGACCATCATGTGAGATTCAGTGGCGGATGGAACCAATATATCGGGTGCCAAGGAACATGATGTCATCTACAGGATGTAGGCATGACTTTTCCTCGTTGATCGTCCATCCTTCACTCTGAAGGTGAGCGACTAGTTAGTTAACTATATTAATAACGATGGAACTATCAGGACCCATGATAGCAATGCCATCGACATAACTCCAGATTCTTAATTCCTCCTCTGGGG
>NW_005842954.1:423613-424991 GCF_000455745.1 Alligator sinensis | reverse complement strand
CTGGAATTGAGCCATCTCGAACATGCATTGTGGTAGAGTAGAAGGATTAGGTTGTTGAAGTACTTGACATCTTTTGTTGGCCTCCCTATAATCGACGACTAGCCGGGCTTCGTTGGGTTTTCCAGGTTTTGCGACTCCCCATCCTGGTGACAGGTAGGTGCTAGCAGTTATGGTTTTAATACAACCTCGTTGCTCAAGTTGCCGCAGGAGGTCAGTAAGGGACTTTTTTAGGGGATCCTTGGTTGGGATTGGTCGATACCGCCAGGTGGAGATGTTACGAAGCGTTGGTCGATGCCAATCCTGCTCTGGGATAATAATGGGTAATGCTTGTAGCACTTGTTCTTTAAGGTCAAGCACTTTAATCCCCGGGATTCCTAGAATGTTGATGCCCCCTAGCACGGCCTCTAGAGCGTATTGATGACCTTGGACTAAGAATTTGACTTTTGTTGTGACTGCAATAGCGTTAAGTCCTTGTACCTTAATCGTTTTGGTGGTTTTCTGGTGGGGTATCGTTGAGGTAATTACATTAACTTGAGCTCCAGTATCGAGGAGGAGGAGTACTCATTGTTGGTCATCTGGATCAGCAGGGTCATAGACAGTAAGTTCGGCATAAGGACTAGGGCCAGTGGGGTCAGGTTTGAGTTGGAGAAGGCTGCCGGCGGAGCCGACGGCCATTACTCGTTTTTTGGTTGGTCCTTGAACTTGCATCCTAATGCTTCGGCCAGACGGTGTTGGGTCTTATCCCCCAAAATACGCAGTTGCTGTTTCGTGATTCCGGAATGACTGAGAAGGAACCCGAACACGTTCTTTTCCTCTAATGTTCTTTGAGGTGACCACCATAGCTCTCGCTGGGGGTTAAATTCTTGACGTCTTGGTCTCGGTGCTTCGACTGGGTACGCCGAAGATCGGTCTTTTACATCATTAGAAGTTCCTTCACTTTGTTTCATGAGCGCCTGCAGTCATGGGAGATGGCCCAAGAAATTTCCTACTGGCTGACCCGCCATCGGGTTCAGAAAGAGTCGAAGCGTAACAGCATTTGTCCCTCCATATACCTCTACACAGGCGTCTATAGCTTCCAGAGGCGTTGGAATTGCTCCGGGGTCTGATAGGTGGTGATGAGCCCATCTCTCCTTGCGTTGGGTTGCCGTTAGCCCCATTGGATTCGCTCTTGGGCTCCATGAAAGATATGACACTCCAATTATGGCCAAGAGGAGTTGTTCCGCAGTGTCCTTCTGCGGGCGACCCTCATGCCAGCTGTGGAATTTGTGGGTTACCTGTCCCACTACAAGCGCCGGGAGTGGGATGGGCCAGTGTGTACTGTCTGTGACCACGTTCAGATCAGTAGCACGCCCTCCGCTCCACGCCGCTTGTCGGGTCA
>NW_005842954.1:422216-423115 GCF_000455745.1 Alligator sinensis | reverse complement strand
ATCATTTTTCCCTTTTTCCACTTGGTTAAACCCCATCTGGTTGCGTGACAGCCCTTGGTCTCCAGATCCTCCCGGAGCTGAACAAGGAGCTCATGACCCCGCGACCCAGGCACCAAATCCGGACAGTTGAACCAGTCCGTTGGGGTGGGTTCCCCTCCTTCCCTCAGGTATTGGGTGCATTGGGCAAACTCCTGAGCGGGGGTCAGCTTTTCTGCCTTCCGTGCCTTCACCCCAGCTAGGGATATGGCCGATTTTTCCTCCGGGGGTCGATAGTAGACCCGGTCACTCCCCATTATACACCCGAACTCCCCAAGGGATAGCTTTGTTCTCCACTCTTTTATGACCGCTTCTTCTTTTTTTACGGAGAAGTAGCCGTCAATATTTCGTTCATCCCCTTCGACCGCCTGGTGGTAGGCGATATGCGCCCATAAATGGTTTGCATTTTCCACGCGGTGGATCCCGGTGCGCCAAGGGCAGCACCCAGTTAGGTTCGTCTCCATCACCGTGCCCTTAAATCCCATCCTTGTCGCCATGTCTCAGACGGCCGGAGCTGACTTGAGGTGATCTACAAATTGCTCAGCTGTTGGGCGGGCTGGTGAATGGAGAGGGAGACAAAACGTATTGGTTGCAAAAAGGCATTACTTATACCACTAGTAGCCACGATGCAGGTGGTCCAATCGCTTAAATAATTACACAAGTTGCTCCAGCTGGCAAAACCCGGGCCAGCGAATCCGTAAACGAACCAGGCATGCAGGAAAAGGGGTACGTCGAGGGATAGCATTCGGCGACGGGGAGAAGAATTGATAGTTGATCAGGCTATCGATTCGCTCTGCCACGAGTCAGGAATTCTCTTAAGTCACTCTGCAGCGTGCTCAAAGTTCTCCGACTTGGGCGGAAGT
>NW_005842954.1:417912-422121 GCF_000455745.1 Alligator sinensis | reverse complement strand
CTTGCACCGGAGTTTTCTGTTGCAACAGAAAACTTTTGCTGTGCACAGAGACTCTCATGTGGCGGGAAAATTCCATCGTGCCGAGGCACTTAAAATCATTGGGTTATGACAGGTTTATTGGACTGGAACAGATGGTGACACAATATACGGGCTTATTGGTTCCTTTGCACCCACACATACACAAGCACACACAGTGGCAGTAAGGGTTAAAGAGGCTTGGTGCAGGGGCTGAAGTCCAGGAGGAGAGAGAGAAAGAGGGTCCAAATTGTAGGAGGAAGTGTGCGGTTAATATCTACCTATCCCAGGCTGAAAGTTGATCCTTGATGGCCAATCGGAGTCTCCTTCAGCGCTCGGTGTTGTCCACAGGGGGTCCAACAGGGCCTCTAGGGTGGATAGGCGGCATGACGTGAAGCTGGTCTAGTCCGGATGGAAATGTCATTCCCACTGGGTCTGTCTTCACTGCCCCCTTTTATAAGGGCAGACCTTCTGTGACCCTAGTGGCAGGGGGCATGCCCAGGCAAGGGGCATGCCCCGGTATACTAAGCATGTGCATTCCAGGTTGGGACATGCAGTTTCAGGTGTCTGTAATGGTGGGTTGGCTGGTTTCTGTGGCAGTCTTTGTCTTCCAAATTTTGAGCCAGGGAGGATCAATGCAGGGTGATGGTTGGGTCGTCGAGTTGATGGTCCGGTCATTCAGAGGGAACTATTTTTAGACCTACTACCATTGTCTCTCAAGCACCCTTATCCATCCCCATTCATTCAGGAACCAATTCACATAGGAGAGGTAGGTATGAGTCACACAGTTACAATGGAGTTACAATAGGGTATGCCCAGGCAGGGGACACAAGATAGAGACTTGATATTACAAGATGGAAACTTGACATTACTTTACAGACACAGGCCTAAACCATACAGCATTAATATGAAACAATAAAAATCAACGCAAAAATTATAGGAATACAATGTAATACAATATAAAACAGTAAAAATCAATACAAACATAACCGAACACTATTTACAATATAAAAAGGGGCTTATTACAATAATAGCATACAAGAACATAGCTTACCTAGTATTACTTGTAATCACTTATAAGGGATAGAGAGGTCAGAGAGAAAGTCAGAAATGGTTAGGGGAAGGGGAGGGAGTATATTTTAAATAATAAAAAAAAATAAAGAAAAACTGGGGGTTTTGCTACACCAGCACAGAGTCCGCGTCCAGTTCCCTGCATCAGCAAGCGGGGAATGCCTGAATCTCTGAAGCTTTCCAAATCTTTTCCAAATTGATTCAGAGAGCTTTAAGTCAATTCAGACCTTTTAATTGGTCTCCTGATTTGATTCTGATTCATAGATTCGGCCGCAGAATTGGGTCGAATCTCCTTTAAATTGAATCACCACCCGAAGCTTCGCACAGCCCTAGTTTTTATTAACCATATTTTCCTTGAAGGTTAAGTAGAGGAGAGATCTATGGAGTTCAGCTGCCTTGAGAAAGGGCCCTTGATACAACTTGACATAAACAGGATAACCCTTTATCCTATATAGGGCACATGCAGAGGAAACTGTTAAAAAAAGGTTTTACCTTTTCCTTATTATAAGTGTGAGGAGGGAAAGGAGACCAGGGGAACAGGGATCAAGACTGCGCTGGGAGAAAGGTGCTTCCGCAGCAGCTGTTCTTTGAAGTTGCAAGGCATCAGTGCAGCAGGGACACAGCGCACTGAATAAAAAAGAATGAACAGAGATTCAGAGGGAGAGAAGCAGTGGTGTGGGGACCGGGATGGAGAGGTCTCAGGAGTTGGCTCTGGCTGAAAGAGAGGGACTCAATTGGAAGGTAAAACCCCTCGAAGAAGTGAGGACAGTTAACTCATCTAGAAGAGGAAAGAGAGACAGCAGAAGCCATGAGAAAAAAAATCAAAAAATGGCGGATTCCCAGCAGCGTTAATTAAGGTCAAGTTAATTTCTCCCTGTTTTGTTTTCTCAGTCTCACTGGGATTTTGATTTGGACTGATTGTGCTCTGGGATCTAGAAAAAAAAAAATTTTAAAGGAGAAAAGAAGCAAGAGACCGAAGGAAGTTTCCTTGTTGTTGAATAAAAGAAAAATATAACAAGTTCAAATAGTTGACTTTACCTATTTTTATGCATGTTGTTTTGTGTTAAATATACACATCAAAGTGTCCTGAAAAATAATAAAAAATAAATCAATAAAAATATTTTGTTTTACAATAAAGAAAATAGATCAACCACATACATTTCTTGGTGATAAAAATTCTGGCGTTTTTCTGGAAGAGCTGGAAGCAAGATATCAATGGAGAAAAAAATGTCTATCTGTGTTGCCAGAGTCCTTCTGTGTTAGTAACACCTCCCAACTGATAACATCAAATTAGATCAAGAAGTGGTGGGCAAGAGTCAGATTTAAAATGCAGAAGTACCCAAGTCAGGCAATCTGAGAGGTAAAAGCAAAAACCAGACTAGAGTAAAAAGGGAAAACCTCACAATAAGCAAAGGGAATACATACTCAGAATGATCACTTCTCTTCCTTTTCCAGTTGTTAAGATAATTTTGACCTAGCCAGGCATGTGTACATACTGTATTATAAGAGGCATATATTTGTATGAAGTGATTTTGTTATCTTTGAACTGAATTTATTATTCATTTTAGCACCTACGCTATCCAAAGCATTCAGTTTTTCCCTTTTCAAGCCTCACAGCTAACCACAGAACAGATTTCTTTCCAGCAATGTAAGTGTTTGACTTCATGGTAGCTACTGGTAATAAATAATCTTTTAAATAATGCCAGGAGAGGAAGGGTGGTTAGGATAATTATTGTGCAAGATGGCAAATGTCCTTGAATCACATCAGACCTAAGGAGGAAAATGAGGCTTTGGAAACTTCAATACAAGTCTTATGACAAATCTGACCAAGAATCATTTATTTTCTCTCTGTATAACATTTTCACTTGATCAGAAAAATCCCGTCCATTTTAGATTGCCCTTTTTTTTAATCTATTTGGTTCATCTGAGACCAAAGTCTATTTTAGACTGTTCTAGATAGAGCTAGAGATATATTTATTTTAATTGATCAGCAAGAGACGAAAGCTCCTCTTTTAAAAAGCTTCTACATATTTTTTTCAAGGCTTAGCTTAGGGTTAGGTTTACATACACAATAAGCTGCTCAATTTTTACAATGGATATAAATAAAGAATTTACTTTCATGAAGCTAAATAAAGCTGTAAAATCCAAGTGGACTGTAAAATAAGGAATAGGAGAGCAGAATGCTAAACTTTATGGTTGCCTTTGAGAGCTCAGTCACATCAGGAATTAAGTATGCATATCCAGAGAAGTGTTCTTTGTCTCCTTCCCCTGCTACACAACAGGGAATGTAGCTGTAAGTTAACCGTTTAACAATTAGACCCTTTTGTTCCAAAATATCTTAAAATTGATCCTCCAAATCCACTAAAACATTATTTAATTTTGTCAGTTTGGAGGGGAGGAAGGTTGAGGTATTTAACTAGGAGGAGGTAATTAAAGAAAGTGGTTTCCTGCTTTGATTTATTAGCTGCTGACTGAATGAATGTATTATTTGCATATGATTTTTTGCTGTTGGGTGGTTAGCAATTTCTTGTAAATTTAACTAATTGATAGGGTGCATATAATAGGCCTGTGAGAAGTGGCTAGTATTCTCTTCGGATTTGGATTCGGCCAATTCGGGGGACAGTGATTTGATTCAGTGATTCGAATCACTGTCCCGAATCACTCTCTCTCATTTGGAGATTCAGCTGCTGCCAAATCTCTGAATCACCCAAGCCTATCCCCTGCCCACTCTCCCAGCCCCCCGGCACTTTATAAAAAAAAGTCCCAGCTCACTGGGTACTGCCAGGTGGAGGGGTGATCCCTGCTGCCCCCACATTGTCTCATGATGCATGGGGGGGCTCTGCCATGAGTCCCCCAGCCCACCCCCACTGTCCCAGCCCTGCCCATGGCTGCCCCACTCACCTCAGCTCCAGCCCCTTAAGAAAAAAAAATGAGAAAAACCCCAGATTCACCATTTCTGCCTGGTGGGGAGTGATGCCCATTGCCCTCCACTGCCCTATGCCACATGGGGGGCTCTTCCATGACCCCCCAGAAGCCCCAAGGCCACTGCAGGCACTGGTGAATTTTTTTCTCAAAGGGCAGGAGCTAGGCAAGGTGGGGCAGCAGTAAGGGGGGCTGGGGGAG
>NW_005842954.1:396806-417902 GCF_000455745.1 Alligator sinensis | reverse complement strand
TTTTTTTTTTAAGCACTGGGAGCTGGGGCAGGTAGGGCAGTCATGGGGGAGAGGGCTGAGGAAGCAGGCAGGGGTCTCCCCATGGTCCCCTCCTCCCCCCTCCCCTCCCCTCCAGTATGCCTCCCCTACCCCTACTTACCAGCTCCTAGTCCCACTGGGTACTGTCCAAATCATCAAAGTTCTCCAAATCTTTTCTGAAGATTCAGAGAGCTTCAAATTGATTCAGACCTTTTAATTGGTCCCCTGATTCAATTTGAATTCAGAGATTCAGCCACTGAATCAGGCCGAATCTCCTCCAAATTAAATCACCACCTGAAGCTTTGCACAGCCCTAGCATATAAGTGTTGTGAGTGATTTTAATTGTTTAAATTATTACCCCAATTGTTACCATATTTGCCCATCACTGTGGGGTGTGCTCATTTATTAGGGATACGTTTCTAGGGTCTTGGTAATTCTATCAATGTGCTGTTTGTGTTACTTGTGTTTCTATACGGAGCTCTACATCTCCCTTCTGCAAGTCCTCACCCACAATGGAGCTATCTTGCAGAACTCCGTTTCAATGGGGCTGAGTTTCTCCAGTCACCAAATCAGTCATACACACAAACACACAGAGATTAATGTGACATGCCTGACCCAGCTGGGTTGATCAGCATGGACAGGGTGACACCCTCATATGACAAGAATCTGTGCATCAGAGCAACAATAAACTGCAGTCAGACACAAGCACACAGGTAAACAGAATCCCTCTGAATCCGGCTGGGTGTCCAGGTGACACCCTCGTGGGCCAGCATTCAGTTCATTAGGGGACATCTGAGCCAAACTGGGTCAATCAACCTGTACAAGCTGATCCCCTTATGTGTTTTAAACTCAGCACATCCCAATCTTTAGCCTCTTGATGAGCAGATCTCACAGTATTTTGGGGCTTTACAGGGATCTTTAGCTTAGGTAAAAGAAGCATTGCTGCAGAGCAACTGGGGAAGAAGTAGAAAAGGAAAAATATACCCAGCTACTACCAGTTTGACTATAAAAGTTATTTACTGCTAAGTATATGAAATATATAATGGTACTAATAGTAATAGACATGCAAAGGAAAAACAAACACAAACAATTACAATATTACCCTGGTTTCACTAAGTATTTGGAGAAACTTAGCTCAAGATTAACTAATACAGTTCAGGTTCAGAAATTTATGCCGAGAGAGAGAAAAAAGAGAGAGAGAGAGAGCACGCTGCAATTCACCAGTCCAAGGCACTTGGGTTGTTTGCTGACAGGTAAAGTTTGTAGCACGATCCTTGAAGGGAGATGATCTGTTTCTTCCAGCGTCCCAAGAACAACAGTGGGTGGTGTGAGAGAGAGTTCTCCTCCTGAAGCACACACACATTGCTGCTTTTTTACAGATTTTTATACCCTCAGTTCAGCTGCTTCAAAGCATTTTCAGTAGTGTAAATCATTGTCTTTTCTATTGACAAGGGGTTATCTGGTTTGGAACATTTCAAGAAACTGATTAATAATCAGAAAAAACCATAAGGCTAGGGAGTAATCAGACACTTAGGAGCCAGCTTGAAATGCCTATGAATAGCAGATATACTAATGGGATATCTCATGGTTTCTTCAGAAACAATAGATAGCTTGCAGCATCAGGATTTTGGATTTTTACTTGTGAACAAGCCTCAGCTTAGCATGACTTTTCCAGATCTTACTATAGTCTTTTAACAGACTTAAGGCAATATGTTCATAACCTTTGGGGGGCGGGAAAGACTTCCACCAGTCATCCCGGGAAAAGTATGACAACACTTGTGGTCAGGGCTCCAATGGGCTGGACGCTGTGATGAACCCCTTTACCATTGTTCAAATGTTGCCCTTACCCCCTCTGACTCGGTCTCTTTGCCTCAGCATTCCCTAACCCGGCAACCGAGTTTTAGTCAATCAAGTTTAAATAGGCCTCCCATAGTGGGACCAGGGAATGTATGGCCTGAGATGCCTATTAAACTTAGAGGTGTTGGCGGGGAAGTCCTTTGTAAATCCAGATTAGAACTGGTTTGATAAATGCTGAGCTGGGTGTGTGTAAATGTGGGTTGATTAGCATTTGGAGCACAGATTCCCTATCATGCAGTGTTCCCCTGCTTCTCTGATCCCAGAATTCACTGCAGTCTCTGCTTCAGGCTTTTTGTTCTCCATCTCCCATGTAAATGAGTTGTCATTTGGTTCCATCTCAGATGCAAATGAGACCTAGGGCAGTTGTTTCACTCTTGTCACCCTTATCTGGAGGGTTCTAGGTGCATCTCCCACTGCATCTTAATCAGTTTTTGTTTAGGTAGAGAAGGGGAGGTGGGGGGAATTCTTTGTGAGTCAGACAGGCTGAGTCCTGTGCCAGGGTTCCCCAAGAACATGAAGCTGAGAGGTAACAAAATTGTTTTCTGAAAAGCTAGATGTAAAGAGATCTGGCCTTGAAAGTTGAAAACTAAAATGATTGCTTGGTAAGTTTCCTGAATTTTTTTTAAATAAATACACACACACACACACACACACACACACACACACACACACTTTCAATTTGTCTGCCTGATCAAGCAGAAATTCTTGCTTTCCTGATCAAGTTCATTGATTTCAAAGGAACTCATCTTGTCTGCTAAGATTGCATAGCCAGTATTATTTCTGTAGAAGGTGCTGTTGATTGTAGGAACAATGCTGGGAGCCTACGCCATTGGTACATGAAGTTAAAACTGGGATTTACCACCTATCCTATAGGATAAAGTCCAGTCCAGGTGCATAAACACCTGCGTATTATGAGTATCTCCTTTATTAGCTGTATTACATTACTTGCCATATGTAATAGGGTTGTGCAAAGCTTCACCAGCTGTTTCATTTTTACTCTGTTTCGACTCGTTTTGAGCTTGGAACAGTGAAATCAAAATGAAAAAAAGGGCTTTGGAACAGCCTCGAAATGAAATGAGGGCAGTTTTGAAGCATTTCAAATTTTGAAGCAGCCAGCCACGTGGTGGGAGGCAGGGGCGAGCCAGGGCAGTGCTCCAAGTGGCTCCACAGCCCGATGTGGCTCAGCCCAGTGGGGAGCACAGCTCTGGCTCTCCCCACCTCCCACCGAAAGGCCGCACTCCGATCAGCTTTGCCAGCCCCATGGAGCACAGCCTAGTGGTGAAAGGTGGGCAGAGCCGATGCTGCGCTCCACCTCCCACCACTGGACTGAGTTCCACAAGGGCTGCAAGCCACTGGGAGCTGAGCCCAGTGACGGGAGGTGCTTCCCCTCACTGGGCTCAGTTCCCCAGGGCTGGCAGCTGCTGGGAACTGAGCCAGGTGGTGGGGTGTGCCTCCCGCTGCTGGGCTCAATTCCCAGCAGCTCACAGCACTGGGGAACTGAGCCCATCTTGGGGAAGCACCTTCTGCCACCAGGCTCAGTTCCTAGTGCTGAGAACTGAGCCTGGCAGCGGGAGGCGCTTCATCAGCCAGGCTCAGTTCCCCAATGCTGGGTCCTAGGAAGCAGGAACAGCCTTCTGTCATCTGGCAGGCAGATTGGGGGCCCACTCACACCCCTGGAAGGGCTGTGGGGGCTCTGCTGGACTCCTCCCAGGGGTGCGGACCCCCAATCTGCCTGTTGGATCACATGACACTGCTCCTGCTCCCTGGCTCCTGCTTGTCAGTAGCTTGAGGCACAGCTAGAAACCCCTTCACCTATCTCCTTGAAACTTGACAGGCTCCATGTCCTCAGAAAGGCTAACATCCCTGCAAGTTTCATCAGCATCAGGCAAGAAATGACAAAGTTACAGCCTGTTTCATGCTTCCCCATTATAGCCTATGGGCAAAATGTCAAAACAGCATCAAAATGGTGAAACCATTTTGATGAAATGGAACAGTACAGTGCTTTCAAAATTAAATGAAACTCAAAACAAAACACTTTTCCGTCAAAACGGAAGTCGAAGCAGAACATTGCTGTTTCACAAAGCCCTAATACATAATACCTTCTTTCACATTTTCCTTGTTAAACATGCACCATATTTTCTCTTTTTTCATGTTGTTAATAATATATATCATCATATGTCACAGAGGCATTATAGTCTCTCTACAGTAAAAGCTGCAAATGGCTTTTGTTTGTTATACAGATGTTTTATTATCTATAGCCCTTTCTTGGGAGATTAATTTTATCTGAAAATAGGCAGAATAATCTCAAGGCAAATTTAGCATGCCAAACTGCATCTCAGTTTCATCTTCAAGCCTTCGTCTATAATGGCATTCCCAAACAGGGGTATATGGAAAATGTCTACATGTACACAAGAGGAAGAACTGGGAAAACAGAAGAAAGGAAGCAAGATGTAGAACTGGAGAAAAATGAGGGGGGAAAATGAGGACATATTCCATGATATGAGTAGTTACACTGTGTTGTAATAACACAGTGTCTTTTTATATTATAAATGTCATGGGATCCTGAGATGTAGAACATTTATGTCATAGGATCCTGCAGCAGTATAACACATTTTTGCAACCCAAGAAATTTGCAAATCACAAGTCTATCTGATGATTAATTGGACCAGCCTTAAGCCTATGGCTGGATCATGTCCTGAGGGGTGAATCCATAAGCTTTGTTAGAAAAAGTGCTTCTTCAAATTTGACCCAGTAGTAAAAGAGAACACTTCTGAATTGGACATAGCTTGATTAATGAAACATCAAGACCATTAAAAAGAAGCAATTTTTAACACCTGTGGAGTGGAGAACCTTAGCCTTCAGCTGCCTGAATAATAATGCCACAGCTACAGCACTATGGAGCTGGAATCAAAGCAGGGTGCTTCTATCACAGTCAGACACTCAGAATTTCTGCTTCATGCATGCACCCCAATTTTGGGGAACTGATTTTCAAGGAAAAGGTGTGTGGCTTGTGAGAAAATATCGGTATATTTAAGATATGTACAAGCCCTACAGGTGTGTTAGACCTCAACTCCATGCGAAGCCCAATGACTAGGAAGACAATGGATCAATGCCATCATGCATCACTTGCACACATTGCTCATCAACAGCTTTATTCAAAATGGAGACAGCTTCGGACAAAGCTGCAACAAACCGAGGAGCTGCCCCAAACATTAGTTCTTTCCATATTTATACAACTTGGTTTATTTTCATTAACATTTACCCCACTTTTGTCCCTCCTTTGTTCCACCCATAGTCCATCCCATCTTAAGCTCCACCTCTGTTTACTGTTTACTTCATTAGCATGGAATTGCCTATGCATTTAACTTATTTACATGTCTTTTTGCTATGAGCGCATACCTAAGACCTTGACCCTGGCTTCTTTTTGTCACTTGCGGCTTCTTGCTGATTTCTTTACCATCTCCAAGGTCTTGCTTCTGCTTTATCTCCTAATGGTAGCTGGTGGGTTGCATCCTGTTCTTCTTACACAATGAGCTATATATCTTACAACAATACTTTGTTGTTAGGAAAATGCTTGCCTAAGCATCTTGCAAGGTTAGTTTTAACACACCATTCTGCTTTGTGGTTAGCAGCTTTGCTAGGCCACAGGTTATAGCCTTTTATTATTTATAGCAAATCCAATGCTCCCCAAGATCCAAATACTGTCTCCCTAACACTGCCTTACAGAATTAGTATAAGCAGCAAAAGAGAAACCCAGCCAATTCTCCAGGAGCCATCACTCACTCTTCCCACACAATACACCCCTTGGGCCTGGCAAGGTAGATGGTGCTTTTGTGTTACTCAGACAGAGGATTGACCCTTTTGCCTATTGGTGGTAATGAGTGAGAGAGTGCTCAGGCTACTTACTTTCCAGCCTGGGACTGAGCCAGGACCTAGGACGATGGTACCATAGGGATATTTTCTGCTTTTCCATTGGCATGAACATGAAGCTGAATTGATTTGCTTCTATTACGAATACAGCATATATATACACAAGTACCAATAATAATAAGACTAAATAAAGCAAAAATGTCAGTTACCACACAAACACTAGCGTGGACTCAGGGTGGACTATTTGCAATCAAACAGATTACATCTCCCATTCCACACAGTTCTGCAATGTCCATGTCTAATTTGTACATTCCCTTAGCTTCAGCTGCAGCAGCGCTGAGCTGAGCTCCCCATCTCCATTCCTTTTTAATGTCTTTTAATTGTTTCTCTGATTGTTCCCACCCTGGAAACTGGTGTGCCCAAACAGTGGCTTTTAGGGGGGGGTCAACTTGGCTTTGGTGTTGAATTCTGTTGTGGGTGGCCAATTTATTGTGGTGGGACCTTTGAGAGTTTGAATTATAATAGAGGCTCCTTTTGAATCTATAGGCCACACACATCCTTCTGTATTGTTTACCCATAGGGTGTGGTTAGGCCAGATCAAGTTTGTGGGTTCTTCCCAACATATCCTGTTTTCAACAGCAATTATATCCCCATTGGATAGCAGTTTGACACAACTTAATTGTCGTGGTTGTTTAAGCCATTCCCTCCAGATGGTTCCTATCCCTATCCATATTCCATGGTTCCAATACAGGGGATTGCAGACAAGAAACCTAGATCCCTCTGGTGTAGCCACATCCCATATCTCGCAGTGTACTACCCAATCCCATTGACAACCTCCTCCCACTCCCGGAGTCAAGAGCCTGCTTTTTGTCCAGAATCCACCTCCAAGTCCAATGACTGTGAAGTGGTAGAGGCCCTTTTGACATCCTTCCCAGGTTAATGTCCAATAACGTCTAAACCATCAGACTGACTTTAGAGTGATGGACAGGCTGCTGTTGTTTAAGTCATCTGGCCAGCGCCCTTTCTAGATATCTTTGACTGCACCAATCAATTGAGCATTGAGTGCTTGCTGGGCACTATCACATACTTCATCCCAGGTTAGGTCATTGAAACCCCATATACTCAATCTGCAATAAACCTCTTAAAACATGGGTTATACTTACTCCTCCGTGGGAGGTCCATTGAATGGCATCAAGTAGTACTTGGTTTTCCATTCTTGCCTCCCAGTCTATATATAGAATGCCATGCTTTAAGTGGTTCAACCAATCAGCATTATCGGCCACTTTATATGAATTCCAGACTCCCATTGAGGAGTTTAACCCGTCCCAGATAGTACTGGCACCATCTCTCCTCTTCCTTACAGAGTGTGTTTGAAACAAGTCAGGCATGGCCCATTTGAGGAGCCATTCCTCTGCCTGACTTTGCTACAATTGCAAAAATAATGTTTCAAAAGCCATTCATCAGGCGTGAGTGTGATTCGCATATGAATTGTGTATGCATTGAGCAGAACTGCTCACTCCCTGCTGCCCTCCAACCAGGATAGATGTCCGCCAGGTGTCTGCCTAGGTGTCCGCTGGAATGGGGAATAGAGGATAGTGGGGCAAGTACTGAATCTGCAACAGTTACAGTGGTATCACAAATCCAGTGGGACCAGCACTGGATGAGATAAGCAGGAATTGTTAGACATGATTTGAAGTGTGATTAGGAGACTTATGGCTTCTGCTTCTTGGCTGGTGACTTTGGGCAGTAACCAGGCTTCTGTCTTTTGGGGTCCCACAACGGTACAGGCTGCCCAAGCAGTTTCTCCAGTTCCTGCAAAACTTCCATTAATAAATCATAATATTTTGCCTGGTTGTACCTGTTGTACACTGTGGACAAGTACTGGCCAGGTGGTTTGTCCAGGGTAACACACATGCAATTTTTCAGGGGTTACCCAACCCCAAATGTTAATTTCTGTTGAAGGAAGGGGCTGAAACCAAATTCTTGGTTTATCCAGTGCTAATAAAAACCAGCCTATCCATGGGGTTGTTAACCCTCCCTTTAACAATTCTCTGTTTTTAAGCAATTGATGGAGATTGTGTGGCATTCAAATACATACAGCTTCTCTCCCTACTAGATATTTGAATTTTTGCAGGGACCAATACATGCTTAGCAATGCCTTTTCACAAGTTCCATATTTTTGTTCTGTAAGACTTAGCCCCCAGGAGGCAAATGCCAAGGGGATGTTGATTCCATCTTGGTTTGGGGTGGCTTCTACTGTTAAGTGCCGGTCAGCAGCTCAACACCAGATTTCAACTTCTACCTTAGAGATTCTGGCACTGAGGGCAGGGGCTCTTTGTAACTGATCTTTTAGCTTGATAAATGCTGCTTGACACTCTGGAGACCACTCCCATTTGGTTTGCTGCACAGCTTGATGGAATGGCTCCATAATTTCTCTGCAATCAGGTATGAACTCTCGGCTGAACCCTACAAGACCAATAAAGGACTGCAATGATTTTCAGTCAGTAGGTGGCGGCATTTGACAAATTAGTGAGCGCCAATCATTGAAAATTTGTTTTCCTTGGCAAGTAATTGTAAGCCCTAGATATTGAACTTCTTGTTTTACTAGCTGGGCTTTGGTGCTGTTTATCTTGAGGCCAGCATTTTGTAGTACTTGCAAAATTACTTCAGTATGGTGGTGACACTGTTCCTGTGTAGCTCCCCAGATAAGAATGTCATCTACATATTGCAAGCAAAGTTCTGATGCAGGCAACAGTACCTTTTTCAATGCTTGATGAAACAGCATGGGAGCATTGTGGTATCCCTGAGGTAGTTGAGTCCAGACAAACTGAAGTCCTTGCCAGGTGAACGCTGTTTTCCACTGGTCATTTGGGTGGACTGGAAGACTCTAAAAACCATTACTGATATCCAAAACAGAAAACCATTGCACGTGGTTAGTTAGCTGGCTAACCAGTTTTGGAAACAGGGCTACTACTGGGGCCATAGGGGTAGAAGCAGCATTTAATTTCCTATAATCAATGGTGAGTCTCCAAGTACCATTTGGTTTCTTTAGCAGCCACATGGGAGAGTTGCCAAGAGAAACCTGGGGTTGGATAATTTTACGCTTTCACAAGATATGAATAACTGTGAAGATATTATTGAACCGCATCTCTTGGAATTGGATACTAAAATGATCGAGGGGAGGTCCTCCCAGAATATAGACCAGCTCTTGGTTTTTTAATAATCGTACGTCCAGACTGTTGATAGCCCATACATCCATTCAGCTCTCCCAGTCCACAAGAATGACTGCGGAATTAAGTGCTTTAACAGAATGGAAGGCTAATTCCATGGGCTACTGTGCCGGGCCACCCCTGATCCATACAAGCTGCTTGGCTAAATCTACACAGCAATATTGTAAGAATGGCATTCCAATAATACTAAGGGATGGGTGACACAGCCATGTCAATTGAGACCTTTGCATCTGGTGATGCAGGTTGTTCACTGACACTGAACATGTCACCTTCCAACCTTGATTAAAACCTCCTGTGGCTGCTGAGAATGAGACTAGGGATTTTTCCTCCTCCACTGTAGGTGAGATAGTCTTGCTGAAATTTAGCATGGATCTGATATCTAATAAAAAGATTTCAGGTGCCCTTCCTTCTACCCAGCCCCGGATCCAGGGTCTCCCATCCTGATTGAATTGGAATGGGGGACACTGGCTGGGACCGCAGGAGGCCCGGTCTCAGCCTTGAAGAGGCACAGGCAGATTCTCAGGCTCTGAAGTGAGGGTGAGAACCCAGGTTGCTGGCCAAGGGGTAGTTTGATTTATTCACTCTGGTCAAGGGGTGCCACATCTGAAACATAGATCCCTGTTGGGAAAATTTTTGTGGGACACAATCCCTGAGGACATTCCCAATCCCCTGGCCTGCGTGACTGAAAACCCTTGCTGCTTTTACATTCCCGATCACCTTCTCTGTGATTAGGATTTTCAGCGTGTAGCTTGGCAGGGAAACTTACAAGCTTAGCTGATAATTCTTCTAACATACACTCCGATCAGCGAAGCTGTGATTTGGATTCAGTGGCTCCTTGATTCTTTAAGACCTGTTGGGCTTGGATAGTTTGTTGTGATTGTCACCAAGCTTCAGCTCACTCAAGGTAGTGGTGTAATTAGTTATCCTGCAGTAATCCCTCTTGCATCTCTATCATAGTGATTAAATTGGGGGGGCAGCTGTATCCATACATCAAATAGGCAGCGTGTCCATGCCACACTGCCAACACGGGGTGACAATGCCCACTCTGGAGGCAAAGAATCTTCCTATACTCGGACCCAAGCCTGCAGTCACTCAACTATATCCCAGGGGTGTTCTTCATGAAGTGGATGCATTTGGCTAGTGCCCTGATCCACTGTATAGACCCCAAAAAGTGCTCAGGCAATAGTTGTCATTCGGGCCTGCCACCCTCCATCTCCCAAAACGGTGGGGATTACACCCTTTACCAGCCCAAGTAGAACTTCAGATAAATCATGGCCTGGGAGCATAGCAAGGCTCCTTTTGGCTTTTACCAGCCACTGGTTCTATTCATCCCACTCCAAAGGCATGAGGCCCAACTGGGCTCATGGTGCGTCTCACTCAATGGGGGTAGGGGAAGTGATTTTAACTCGCTGCACCTGAGTTGTTCCTTCAGGCAGATCTAAACCAGACCGATGAATCAGCCCAGGGGAAGCAGCCTGGGGGGCACCACCAGGGGCAATTTAGGGTTACAATTTGCTCAACAGCATGCACTTCTGCTGAGTAATTGGGGAGATCTGGAGGAAGGGGTGGGTAGGCTGAGGGAGGACTAAAAAGCGGGGTGGATGGTGTTACCACAGGTGATGTTTTGCCACTCAGAACAGCAACACTCTGGGGATCAGCTGCATTCCCCAGAGTCTGCATTTTGTCAATAAGAGACTTGAGAGACTCAATTTCTCACTTGGTGCTTAGCAAATCTTCTGAGTCTCTTTCTTTTATCTCAACAACAACCACCGAAGCATGATTGAACTGTTGCTGTTGAGCTACAACTTCTTTAAGTTGACAAATAAGATCATCCTTTTCCTGACAAAGTTTTTCCTTTTCTTGACACTCAAGCCAGAAGGCTTGAATACCCCAGGACAATGCTTGGAGGGCAGCTGCTTTACAGAAGGCCTGCTTCCATGATTTTTAACTTAAAATTCCCTCGGCCCACACCCAGACCGTAATCCAAAATGGGCTAGATGGATTATCCTGGGGCCCCTGCAATGGCTCCCCATTCCATTTAACCCCACATTCAATAAAATCCCTGAGGTCCCCTGGACCCCACACACACACAGAAAAAGTCTCTGAACCTGCTGCCATGATACTGGGGGAAGATATAAGATGGGGTATGATAGCTGAGCTAACTCCAGAGAACCAAGTATGCTGCTAGGCCTTACCCTAGTAGGACAGGATGATCAGTTCCCCTCCAAATGTGTGATGATCCTACCAACTAGGCCAAGATGTCCATGCGACGCCCAACAAATAGGGAGACAGCGGATCAATGCTATCACCTGCACACATTGCTCATCAACAGCTTTATTCAAAATGGAGACAGCTTTGGACAAAGCTGCAACAAACTGGGGAGCTGCCCCAAACATTAGTTCTTTCCATATTTATAAACCTTGGTTTATGTTCATTAACATTTACCCCAGCTTTGTCTCTCCTTTGTTCCACCCATAGTCTTTCCCTTCTTAAGCTCCACCTTGGTTTACTGTTTACTTCATTAGTATGGAATTGCCTATGCATTTAACTTATTTACATGTCTTTTTGCTATAAGTGCATACCTAAGACCTTGACCCTGGCTTCTTTTTGTCACTTGCGGCTTCTTGCTGATTTCTTCACCATCTCCAAGGTCTTGCTTCTGCTTTATCTCCTAATGATAGCCGGTGGGCTTCATCCAGTTCTTCGTACACAATGAGCTATATATCTTACAGCAATACTATATTGTTAGGAAAATGCTTTCCTAAGCGTCTTGCAAGGTTACTTTTAACATACGATTCTGCCTTGTGGTTAGCAGCTTTGCTAGGCCACAGGTTATAGCCTTTTGCTCAGCTGCAAATCCAATGCTTCCCAAGATCCAAATAGTGTCACCATAACAAGGTGGTCCTTAACCACTGTGTCATCCTTCAAAAGTCAGTTTCCATATCTAAGGCAGATTCTGGCTGCAAAATATGAATCAATATCTTGATTCAGAATCTGAAATTTCCACTTGTGTGTATACAAACCCTAACGCATATGCACATACAATTCAGCAGGTTGAAAAGCAGTGTTTTGATTTGGGCTAATGCCTGTTTTTGTTTCACTTTATCTGCAGGAAGGAAGCATCTTTTTAACAGGTTTTTAACAGGTTTTAAATAGGTTATTTAACAGGATATCTTTTTAACAGGTTTAATAGGTTTCATGTTTATTCTTCTTTCAAGTTAAGAAATATCCTTTTAGGGTTGATGAATTTTAAGAGCCCCTGAATTTTAGCTGAAGATTTTTTCAGTTTATACCTCTACATGTAACATAACAGAAATAGTGATACAGCTTTAATGAGGACCCTGCAAAAATGTACATCTCTGCAGAGGGAGTAGCTGTGTTCCAAGCAGAGGTCATATGATGAAGCGCATGGTAATCTCCACAAACTGGATCTAATTAGAACTGTTGAAACAACTTGGCAGCAGGCACTGATTTCAGATCTGTATTGCATCTCCCAGCCTTAAAAACAGCTGCATACTTTTTGCAGCCAAACCTATGAAAAAATATCCCTGTAATTTACTGGCAAGTTTGTGAAATAATTTGTGTGTGCTAATAAGAGCATCTTAAAGCTAATTCTGTATTTATACTAGAGGCAGGGCTGGTAACACTGCCTGTTTTTAAAGTTGCCTGCTATTTCCCTTTTTATAACTGAGTTTTCAATTACTTGTAACTTTGCCAATGTTTACCTGTTCAGGCTGAAGAGCTGAATTGTGTGGATGGTTGAAATATTGGAAAAATTCATTGGAAATGGTTCAACTATTTCTGACAATGAAGCTAGGGTAAAATATTTTTCCAGGTTAAAAAAATTTGAGCATTATTTTCTTTGAAATGCCTTCAAAGTTATCATGCAATTATATCTGGTTAATTGCGCAATTACATGAAGACCAGCTACACATCCAAAGTACTTACCATGCCATAAAAAGCTTCAACCAGCTGTAAAGTTAGACCTCAAAAATGTGTACTAACTTTATAGCCGGTTGATATTGAGCTTTAATTTGCATGTATCAGGGTCTTCCCTGTGGCTGGGAGCCCCATCACCTTGTTCAGTCAAGGCTGTGAATTTCACAACCTGGATAAGACAGAGGATTCGACATTGTATACCTAGACTTCAAAAAGGCCTTTGATTTGGTATCCAATGATGCTCTCATAGGAAAACTGGAGGATTGCGGGCTTAACTACTCGACAATTTAGGTGGGTGGGGAGCTGGCTGCGCAGTAGGACCCAAAGAGTCCTAATGAATGGATCTGTGTCATCCTGGTGAGACATAGCCAGTGCTGTCCCTCAGGTGTCCATGCTTGCTCCATTGCTCATTGGTCAAGTTCCTGGATGATGCCAAGTTAAGGGGAAGCATGGTCACACTTGAAAATAGGTGCTGCCCCCGCAAGTGCCAGCTGGGGAGCGGGACCACCAGCAAAAGGAGCCGTGCCACTTCCAAAAGTGGCTACGGAGCTCTGGAAGTGGTACGGCTACTTTTATGGTGAGTGAGATTGGCGCCCCCATGGCCAGTGGGATCAGCTGCTGGGGGAAACCCCCTCCCCAACTCAAGAGATACTAGACACCCATGGATTTCTGCATAAAGGAGACATACAGGATTGGATCATACTGCAAAGGAGGGAAGCAACAATTCTAAAAGGCCAAATGCAGTCCCTGAAAACTGTGTGGACAATGGATCAGGGGTATATCATCCCATCACAAACATACAAGGGCTGACTTTGTATACTGTGCCAGGTTCTGAAATGCTTCTATAAAAACCTGGGAAATGCTTCCTGTCTTTCAGCTGCATTAAGAAGTGACTTTTGGAAACTTCTTCCACCATATACCATTTTCTTGTGATTGTATGTGCTGTGTTTGGAGTGTTAGATACCAGTTGCAACTCTATCATGATGGGCTATTAAATTGACAGAGTTCATATGAAATTCTGTAATGCTGTGATCTTGATTTAAATATTATGCTGTGTTATGCCTAATAGTGTCGACACCACTTACAAAGCATAAATCAACACAGCTTAGTTTTTGTTAGAATGAGCTGGGTTCGAGCAGTTGCGATTCTAAGCATATCAAAACTCATGTATGTTCAGTGCTGGGAATCTGGCAAAGGTCTTTGTATAAAAAAAAAATCTATGGAATGTTCCCTGAGTTTAGAAGTGCTTTTTGTCCCATTGCTAACATCAGAAAAGGTGCTGTGTTTTTTTTCAAACAATGTTTTATGGTGAGTATGTAGCATGTTAAAAACTTTTTCAAATGTTAAAAATGTTAAAAATTTGGCCTGAGCCAATGGATGACAAAAACAGGACAGATTTTAATCTTATGGCATCAAGTCTGACTTTTCAGGATGAACAAAGTTTAAAGTATTAGTGGGGCAGTGATTTCCTGACCCACTAACCTCTGGTATCTCAAACAGATGCAAGATAAAAGGTTTCCTTTTAAAATTTTATTGCATCTCTGCAAATATGTGTGGATCAGTCAGTTGAACAGTTATTGATTTGTTAGTATATAATTGAATGCTGGAGCATTCATTCAGAAGAAATATTCAAGCAAGTTCAGAAGAAATATTGGCAGAAGAAATAGTCTTGCCAATCTGGTTGCAGTCAGCTGTGTATATTGTCCTCAAGCTGTTGTATGAATTTATTTTCAATGTTTAAAGGTTACATTTCATGTTTAACACCTGAAATCATGCCTCATGCAGATTGCATATCAAAAGCAACACAATGCAGTGCATTCCAAGTACCTGAAATTTTGAACAAATGTTAACCAAACCCCCACAGTGTTTATTGTCAAAGAAGATATCAGCATAAAAAAGATGATAAATGGAAATAAGGACTGATCTGTCATAGAATTTGGAAGAATGAGAGGAAGAATGAGAATTCCAGATCTGCCAGAACCTTTCTTCCAGACCTAGATACTTGCTGAATATTATTTGGCTCCTGTAACTCTGATTTTTTGTTGTTGTAGTAGTAGTAGTAATAATAGTGTTTTTTTTCTGATTTCTTTGTTGTCAAAAACCTTTCACTGAATTAGACTCCACAGTGCTGTACACAGGTCGTGTCCACACTGACTCCGCAGTAGCTTGTTACTACCATGCAGCAGTGTCACATGGCATGAAGTATGATGCAACACTAATGTGCAGTATTAACAAGCTACTTTGTAGTTAAGTGTCACCAAGAAGCTGTTTAGGGATGTTCTGTGCAGTAATTCCGGTTACTGCGCAGTTGTTTAGTACATGTGTATGCAAGTATTAAATGACTGCAGATTACCAACTGTAGTCAGTGTCTCATGGAGATGCATCCACAGTGTAAGAAACTGTATAGTATAAAAGAGACTGTTCTCATTTTTATAGGCTGCAGTAGTTCCGTGCATTTTTTCACCTACATTTCTTGACAACTCCTTCCCACCTTCCTTGTGGACTTTGTACTCTACAACAGTGGTCTCCAACCTTTTTAAAGTAGGAGATCACCTTTGGCACTTAAAAGCAACCCAAGATCTACTGTGCACTGCCACTGCCACTGCCACCACAACCACACCCACACCACACCACCACCCAGCAGGTAAATCTGTAGGAAGGCACTGGTTGTGCCTGCCACTTTAAGGTCCTGGAGCTGGCAGCTGCCAGGTGCCTGATTAGGGCAGCCATTTTGGGATCTGGGGCTGCCCATATAAACAGGGCAGCTTGGCTGCTAGGGGCCAAGCAACATCATTGCCTAGCTGGAGGGCTGTTGGTGTTATTTGGAGGTACGGGAGGAGCTGTAGGGGATAGTAAGGAGGCTCCTGGTCCTGGGTACAACCTAAAACTGCACCCTGCCAGGAATAGGTGGCCTGGTAGGGCTGTCAGTGGTGTGGGAGCCCCCAGGAAATGCCAGGCCAGTTACCACCCTGGTGAAAGGTGGGTTGGGGCACCTTAACCCCTAGCCCCCATGACCGGGTGGGTTACCCCTTGTTTTGGAGGGCCCAGAGAGTGGACCCTTGGTGAGAGAAAAGGGCCATAGACTCAGGCCTGTCTGAGTTTCCCCTGACTGGCCCATGCTGGGGCTAGGACCAGAAGGGTTGAAGGGCCAGGGGCCCACCATGAGAGATGCCCAAGACCTGAGGGCAGTAAATGGGCAGCCTCCTGCTTATTAACATCTATTAATTAATTATACCAACGAAGTGTGGTGGGCAAGAAGGTGGGCGGTTAGGCCAGGAACAGGTGGGTGGACCACAGTGAAAGCAGCCCTAAGAAGGCCCCCTGTTACAGAAGGGAAGTGAGGGGGTAGTTTTAGAAAAAATTATTTGGGGCCATGCCTCCCCAGCAGGTAAGTCCCACTGAGCCAGGGTCTACTCCACTTACCCCTGCTCCTGCAGCACCGTCCCTCACCGCAGGGGCCTCAATCTAGCCCCTGCCCCTTCCCTCTCCCACAGACTGACCTGGCGCACGTGCATGCATATATGCGGGCACTCAGCCCCACCACTCCAGCCTCAGATTGACTCCAAGAGGCTCCAAGGTCCGCTGTAAGAGGCTCCAAGATCTACTAGTGGATCGAGATCCACTGCTTGGTGACACTTTGTCTTCCTTATCTCTTTTGTATTATGCTGCCCTTTTCCCCCCATATTTGGGTGTCTCTTCCCCTTGCCCATTGTGTATTGTCTTCTTTCTTTCTCCTCCCTTTGCTAGCACTTCCTTCATTTCTGTCTTCCTTTCATGTAGTCTGAGCATCATCTGAAAAAAGGAAAAAATAGGGCAAACATAACGTATAGTAAAAACTAAGGGCATATTTGAGACTTATCTTGACTTATTGAGATTCACATACTCTTAGCATTTGTAAATTATGATTTATGAACTATAAAACCAGTTATACTTTTATACAGATGATCAATTAATTTGAAGTCAACCTAATTAGTTCTGGTATGAACCAGCTGAAACAGTTAAGCAGGTCCTTGCGCAACTCCATGCTGATCAATTAGAACTTGGGCACCATGTATAGTTGACCCTGAGTCAGACTCCTTATCTCTGCATAACTACTGAACAACATGTGATTCTAGGATTTAGACAAAGTAAGAAAACACCTTGCATGAAAGAGCGAAGCAGTGAAAAGTCCCACAAGAACTGAAACTCTCCAGAAACATGGTGGATATCTGATGAATGTTTAAACATCTGATGAATGTATCTACACAGGTAATGGGTGCCAGCAGGAAGGAGGATGTTCAGAAGGTACCTTTATTTCACACAATAGCTAATTCTGAAATATTGTGTGGTGTGTTGTTTTTGTTTTTGTTTTTTTTTGTTTTGTTTTATTTTTTTTAATAGTTATAAATCAGGCAAATGTGGTTCATTATGAAACTGTGTGCTAGAAATTCGAGTAGGAGTTACACCATGTATAAATGAAACATTAGTGATGTATTTTCAAACAGAATACAAAAAGAAGGAGAAAACAAAGACTAGTTCTAAGGCTGAAGGGACAGGCTTGCAAATTTTTGGGTGGAGGGCCTAACTAAGTCTTCTTTTATACGAGACAAGAGCATGACTAGGATCTGGGACAAAACACTCAGTGAGATTGTGTTGGAAGACCCAGAATTAATCATTGACAGTTATGATTTGTCAAGCAAAGGAAATCAGACAGCCATGTGACTTGTTGGGAACTCAGTGTAATTTAGAGGGAAATGTAACATATTTGTTTATGGTATATAGAGCATACTACAGATCATATTTTTTTTATTTATTTATTTATTTATTTATTTATTTTTTAGAGGACAAAAGAAGGTATTGTTAGACGCTGACTCCATGTGGTGCCCAACGACTAGGGAGACAACGATCTAATTGCTCATGGGTTCTGTTACTCATTAGCCAGAGCAGAGCAGGGAGCAAACACCAGCGCACACTGCTTGCAACGGCTTTATTCAGAATGGAGACTGCTTTGGACAAAGGTCCCAAAAAACCCCAGCAAACCAGGGACCTGCACTAAACAATAGCTTTTTCCTACATTTATACACTTTGGTTTAAGTTCATTAACATTCACTCAACCTTCGTCCCTCCTCTTGTTCCACCCATTTCTCCTCCCATCTCAAGCTCCGCCTCTGTTTATTGTTTGCTTCATTCGCATGGAATTACCTATGCATTTTACTCATTTACATGTCTTTTTGCTATGAGAGCATGTCTAAGACCTTGACTTCTCTTCTTTGGTCAATAGGCAAACTTTGACCAAAACCTGGAAGCTTCTGGAGGCTTCTTCACCAATCACAATTCACCTTTTTGCCTATGCTCACTTCAGATTCTGTTACCAATTACATGTTGTTTTTCAAATTTCAATCTGTTTTTCTGTCCCAATTTGTACCATCTTCCACATTCCTCAGGCTTTACCTCATTCACAGCACACAAACTTACTTGAAAATGGTTGACACAGTTAAAATGGTTACTTAGCATGAGCAAATGGCTAGCTTACCTATCATTCTGCCTTGTGCTCAGCAACTTTTGCTAGGCCATGGGTTAAAGCCTTGTTCCAGCTGCAGATTCAATGCTCCCCGAAAATCCACATAGCGTTACCCTCCCAGGTCTGATCAAATGCCCCAAGAAGTTTTGGAAAGCATCAAAAATCCTGGATCAGAGCTAAATGAACAAAAATGTATAAGAGAGAACATTTTAAGGAGAGAATTGCATGTGGCAAGGTGAATAGATAGATTATGGCACCACTGAGGCCATTACTAATATGCCTGCCTGACAGGCATACAAAGATTCCTTGGGGTAGTGAACTTTTAGGGGAATGTTTCCCTAATAATGGTAACCAAACCAACATAATGTTGGTGCAGTCCTCTTACAATAGTGTGCACATAACCAGAGAGGTCTGTAGCTCATATGTCACAAATGCTAACAAAAACATGAGCATCATTATGCTCAATAGATAAGGAGTCTTTGGCTTTAAGCTACACCTTTACAAGTTTATCTTTGTTTATGTGGGGAAATTGTTGAATGACAGTCATCATAAATCACCCTAATGAGGTCTGGCTAACATTCTCAGCCCCCTTGAGAACTGACATTTTTTCAGTCGCAAATGTCTGATTTGTAGATTGAATGTAAACCTAGAAGAGATTTGGTTGTTCTACAAAGGCTTACTAGAGCATTTGGTGAAAGTATGTGCTCCCTCTCAAAGCATTTCTTTGAAGCTAGGTAGGATTTATTTGCCAAAATGTAAATAGCACTTAAGAAAAAAGTTACAGAACAATAGAGAGATGGACACACATCCCATCTTGCCTACACTTGCCCATGCCTTCAAGCTTCTATGTAGGCATCACCTAGCATTGGTGCCTTGTATCCAGGTACAGCATGTACGTCACTAAGGTTGGAGTGAAGGGGACCTGCCACTGCTTCATACTTATTAATATGGTTATTTTGTTCACTGTTTGTGGGAATGCTGTTTATCTAAGCCACTTCCTGCTTTGCTCCTTTTATATCCCCATCTGTTCCAACTCCATAGCAAGTAACTCATCAACAGCGCATACACCCATGTTCATAAGAATTGCAGTAAATTCTTTGCTTTCCACAATGAGCAATCCCCAGATGGTTAATCTTTCTGTTTTCCAACTAATATGTACATTACTCTTCCTTCCTTATGCTGATGATATGTAAAATCCTCTTGTGGCATTATAACTCTATCCATGGAATGCAGATGTGAACAACTTCTGGTTCAACAAGATAGTGGTAATTGAATGCATTTCTAACCATTTGCAGTATCTTTAAAACCAATTATAAAACGCACTCCTGAACATCTTGAAGTCTTCCTTGGGGTCCTGCACAACCTCACTCCATGAATCTTCCCCTTCTGATTTGATGGCCTTGAATTCAAAACAAAAAATATCATTTTAGAAGAGTAAAGTTCAAGCTGTAGTAGATGTTATGAAATTGTGATGCTTTTTGCTTCCTGTTTTTCTACAGAAATTGGTTTATTTTGAAAACTCCATACACTTTATATATAAATTACCTTTATATGCAACAGTACATAAAGAATAGCAATACTAATAACACTTCATAACTTATGCAAACTGAAAAGTTTTAAAATTCTAAATGTTTTCTTGCCAATCAACCCAACTACTTTTTTCTTTTGTTTTTTTGCATCTCAGACTGGGTAGTACAGTTAAGTGAGTCGGCTCTACTGTTGTTCATGCTCATGTGGTCAGCTCACTTGAAAACTGCTGCTAATATCTGAGGCCCTTGTTTGAGTTGCAAGTGCAGCAGATTTTATTCAAACTCAAAGTAATTTCCATTTGACTATAAATCTTCACATTTCTGTTAAACTGAAGCTTGTAAAGCCAAATTTGGGCAGGGGCAGGGGGGAGGGATAGGGTTATATTGGACATTTACTGTCCTCCAAGCCAAATCCTTTAGAACACATCTTTTAACTTGCTTTCCCACAACACGAAGTCTTTATAAAAGGAAAGAAACTGAAAATTAAACTAAATAAAACCTTAATGAAAGACCAGTTTGGTCCCTAGTGTCTGCAAAGAGGAAAAATGAGAGAGAGATCTTGGTGCACCATGTATCTTTTAGAAATCTCCAACCCTCAGCAGAATGAAATATCATGTCCTTTCATTTACGGGGGGGGGGGGGGGGGGGGGGTTGTTTTGTGTTACTTTTTCTTTAAAAAAAAAAAAAATTAGTTATTTTTATTCTCTCCTGCTCCTTTAATAGCCCCAAGTAAGCAATAAAGCTGATGTTTTCATGTTTGGTAATTCAAAGTGAATATTAACTTTCTCCCAGTATCAGTCAAAAGTGACAGAGATTTACACAAACAGCCAGATTAAGTGTGATGCTAATCCCTCAATGTTACAATTTCTGAGGGGACATACAGTATGAGGCCCCAAACAGGATTTCATTGTGTTTATAGAACAAAGTTAAATGCCTTATTGCTTTCTGTGAAACCTCTGGAAAAACATAACAAGGTCCTGATACTGCTCCCCATGGGGACATTTGTTTGCTCCATACAGAGTCTCACTGGCTTCTTTTAAGGTTCTCCGTGCACATAAGGGTCTGCATGTACTGACTTGCATGTAGGATGGGGCTTGAAATAGATATTCCTTACTTCACTTTCTTCTGCTACCCTAAAGTGCAGGCTTATTCA
>NW_005842954.1:393283-396775 GCF_000455745.1 Alligator sinensis | reverse complement strand
GGAACAGGACAACTTAGGGTGGGGCAAACGGGACACTACACCCAGGTGCTGATTCAAGGGCAGGGGGGCAGAATGGCAGCCCCCAAAGGAGCCTGTGCTGCTACCACAGCCCATGTTGGGAGCAGCACCCCATGATGCTGCAGTCTTCAGAAAAAGGTGAGCGTTCCTTCCCCTGTACCACCTCAATCACCAAAATTTAAAGTTACTCCTCTGGTCAGCAGTGCCCAAAAGCTGCTAAGATAAAATCTCTCTCTTACACACACACACACACACACACACAGAGTGATCACTGGGTTCAGCTGAACACAGGTATGCATGAATAAGAACAACTCAACAGATTTTATTCTGGACAAGTGTGCAACTCCTGCAGTTCCTGTCTGGCTCTCACTAAGGCTATGTACAGACATTCAAAAAGCCTGAGGTGGAATCTAAGTTACTCAGTTTTCTATAAACAGCATAGTTTAGATCGGTAGTAAACAGAACACAAATTTGCCCTTTGGTGGTAAATCTTAAACTGGGTTCCACCATTTTTTTAAATCAGTCTATGTGAGTGCCAAACTTCTGTTCTGTTATGGGTAGGGACCAGTTTCCAAACACTTATACTGGTAAAAATGTAATGTCTGTATCTGTTCTAATTTACTAACTAAAAGTGAATATCTAACTAATTAGATGTTGCCTGAGGGACCACCTCTTAATTCCCAATTTCTTCAGCCTTCTGCTAGGTAGCTTCTCTACTTTATAACTTATACCACTGCAACATATGCATTCACACAGACACAAATACTAAGGGCAAGGAAATGGTTCTGTGCAGAGGTTGCAGGTTACAAGGAGTTTCCAACAAACAGTTTTTGGTGTTTTGTCTTGAGTTAAGTTGACTTTAATGCCTGAAGGGAAAGCTCATATTTCATTACAGCTAAAAGATCATGGGTGGCTGCACATTAGGTATGTTTTAGTAGCCTCAGTTAGGTGTACATAAAAAGATCCTTGCTGAATCTTGTGAAAAGGGAGAAAGTATTTTAACTGCACATAATGTATCAAAAAGCTATTCAGAATAAAGGCATAATAGAATCATTTTTGAATGGTTCTACCACCATGCAGTGCTTTAGCCAACTAAGCCTTTCCTAGAAAGGATCTCTAAATAGACATTTCTCCCACCAGCCTGCCTTTTCAGAGTTTTGTGGAAGGATGGGATTCACAGGAACAGATTCTATTGGATAATTCTGGTTGGGCCTGACCTTAAAAATACTTAGTACTTGAAAGTAACTCTACCTAGAGAAGCATTATTATTGACATCACTGAAATGTTTCCTGTATATATATGTATCCATTAAACTGTAGGATCTTGCTATTTACATGCAAGGGAGATTATTTTAAGTGGCTATAAAGTGGTTGGTTAGTTGTAAGTCATGATCTGCCAATGGAAGTTTAGAGACCATAATATTCCTGTGATAATATAAACAAAATCCTAGATGTGTATACAGTAATTCAAGGGAAATCTATTTAAAAACTAAATATTTTGCCCTCATTCTCACACAGATCCACAAGAAACTCTCGGATCCTTGTGGGTTACATATGGTGTAACATAAGGACAGAATTTGGCTGAAAGACTATGAATACACATAACAAGTTGTGCTCAATAAATCTACTACTGCAAGGAAAGCAATAATAAGGGTGACATCCCATTTTTTACCTATGGGCTGCAGCAGTTTCAGTTCTTGAACACAGCACTCATAGCAGTGCCTACAGCTAGGAGTGATTTTTTTTTTTTTTTTTTTTTTGACCCCTGGTTTTTACATGTCAATACTTTTAGAAGTGCAGATATAAAGAAATTTCATATTGTGGAGGGAAAGCTGACTGTTTCACACTGTGCATCAAATAATTTTGTCTCATTTGAGAACTTTTTGACTGATAATACTACTGCTTTCATCTTTGTGGTAGGACATTTTATTGAACATCTTTTCTGTTCAATCCATTCTGATATCTTTTGAGTTTCATCAGGGCTTAATAAAAATTCAAGTTCTGCTTCAAACTGGTTTAAGTACTCTGCTGTCATACATATACCATGAAAAAGGTAATCTCTGTACCTGGCCTAAGTGATCAGAAACTAGTCTATACCCATAACAAAACAGAAGTTCTTCACACAAAACCAGTCTCTCTCTGTAACAGAATAGAAGCCTCTCGTTCAGGATGGTGAGGGGGGAAAAGCCCATTTTTTAGATTGTAGCTTATGGCTTTCAATAACACATTCCTAAAACCTCTATTCTTTGAGAAAATGCATTTCTACCCCAAACTGCTTTGTTTTCCAAAGACAAATGTGGTTGTTTGCTTTTAGACCAAATGCTTAGGTTTATGATCGGCCCTTTACATTACATTTACAAGTTGGAGTTAAACTTTCTTTTAATACATTGTCAGGGGCGGGGTCCTTCAGGAGGGCCGTGATCTCCTTAAGGCCCCTTCCTCCGTGCCAAGTTGGCCCAAGGGCACCCTCTGATTCTCGCCCGCCACGTCTTTGATGTTTAGATAAGTTTGGGAGGCTGCCTTACGCCCTCTTGGTCACTTCTTGGTGTTCGTTCAGACCCCGTGGTTTCCTGGGCCCCTTATGGGTTCTCACTCTATGATGGGCGCTTCAGGGGCACCCTAGCCTTAGGGGCTACTAGTGGCTCCAACCACCTCTTATACCACACCCCAAGCCTCGCAGTTGGAATAGACATTGTTCGGTCTCTCTGTCTACACTCACGCCCATCTCTTGGGCCTTCTTGGTACTGCCGCCCCGTCCTGGGGCTCTCCGTGCCCACTGTGGGCCTTCTCAAGAAGCTACCCCCTTCTCTAGGGCCTTCTCAGGACTGCTGCCCTCTCTTCGGGCCTTCTCCACAATGCCGCCCCTCTCCTGGGGCTCTCCGCGGCCACACTGGGCCTTCTCAAGAATGCCGCCCCTCTCCTGGGGCTCTCTGTGGCCGCACTGGGCCTTCTCAGTCAAACCACCCACTCCTAGGGCTCTCTGTGGCTGCACTGGGCCTTCTCAGTCAAACTGCCCTCTCTCGGGGCTCTCCAATAATGCAGCCCTCTCTCGGGGCTCGCCGGTAAGCTGTCCCCTTCTCTGGGGCTCGCCACGCTCGCACTAGGGCTTCTCAACCGCCCCTCTCTGGCGCTGGGGTCTATGTACCCCGTACGCAGCATCCTTACTGGCTCTGGGGCTCCCACGCTGCTGTGGGTCCCCTATGAGGCCTCCTCCAACCCCTAATAGCCTCATCCAAACCACCGGTAATGAACAACACCACAACAGAAACTCGAGCCTCTTGGCTATAACATAAACATAAGTTGCCTAGCTATAACAACATTGCTCAAACGTCCCAGAGCTGCCATCCTTTACTCAGCTTAAGCTGTACCTGCGGTCAGGCTTCTTCTCGCACCCTGGCTTAGGGAGCTCCTGCCTCTCTGGCTGCTGGCAGGGGACTGCCTCTGGGCTCAGCTCCCGGGCGTTGTAAGAGCCCTG
>NW_005842954.1:382789-393227 GCF_000455745.1 Alligator sinensis | reverse complement strand
TTTCCCCGGCAGTTTCCCCTCTCTAGGAGCAGGGCACCTCAGTGCTCTGCGACATACATGTTTTATACAAAATCACAAATTACAGTAATTGATGCTTAAATATAACTTAAAAAAATCTAACATGAAAGAAAGTGAACCAGAAAGTTAAAGTAAACTAATAGTTTTAAAAGCTGCATTTCAAAGTCTGGATAAACACACTTAAGCTAGGTACAAATGTTATGGGGCGGTTAAAGGGCCACTCAGTCCAACTTAGTTACCCAAGTGTGAACCTTTCACTTAGATTGACCTAACTAGGGATCTAAGTGCAAACTGTAAAGTTCAGGAAGTTTAGATCAGTGTAAAAATGGTTGATGAAATCTAAGTTAGACTACTCTGGAGGTAGACTTAACTTAGATCAGGTCTGGTGAAACCGATATAATTACACTTCTATACAGTTCCCAATGCAGTCCTAGGGCTGGGAAAGCCCAAACATTGGCCCCAGTTCTGGGCCTGCACCTTTCTTACCTGTTCCGCCCCTCCCCCCAGCAAAACCAGGATATTTTTAACTCATTGATCCCTCACCTCTCCCAGAAATAGTGGCTGGTCGGCGGAGAGGGGGGGAGAGTTTCTCCCTCTCCTGTGGACCCTGCTAGCCCTCCCAATCTGCCCAAGCCCCCTGTAGATCCCACTCACCCCCTGATCCCCTGTAGACTCCACCTGCCCCCCAATTGCACTCAGACCCCACCAACCTCCCTGATCCTCCTCTAACCCTTCTCCCCTGGCTAGCTCCCCTCCATCCCAACTTACCTTAGGTTGGGTAGCCATTTTTAACTTGATCTAACCCCTCCAACCTCCCCAAATGTCTATATGTACTGTTAGATGTTTTATAGTTCCTGGTGTCATCTTCTTTTTACAGGTTAGGAGTCTCTCTGACTGAAAGAAAAATAGAATTCCTAGGGATTTTTACAATTTAAAGGAAGTGTAAGTTTCTAGTAACTTAACCTAAGGTCTAAATGTAATCATGTTATTAAAAATAAATTGTTGCATTGCTATGGAGCTTTATTTCTTACAGTATCCTTAATGTATGTGTGGCTTAATATCTGGTGTTTTAATGCAATATTTAAAAGGCATATTTTGTGAAAGTCCAAAGAGGTAACAAATTATACTGAGTTACAGCAGTTCTTCAAAGACTCTGTGCTACTTTGTAAATAGCAAGCCTGGTTCTGTTCATAAAGTGGTGCCACTCCATGGATTTCAATGGCCTTAGTCAAAATTTACACCGGAATAAGCCAGTTAAAAATGAGGTTTATTAATTTTGTTCTGATTAGGTTTATCTCTGAGGATTAAATCACTTAAACCCTGAATAATTATTCAATTTTTGATACTGGCACAAGTCCAATGAAAGCTAATATGTTTGTAGAGACAATCTACTTTGAGAACAGTGGAGTTAAAGGTGTATAACTGAGGTCCTAAATTGTTCTGTAGAACTTTCCTCTCTGGTGATGAAATGCAAGACAAACCAAACTTACTTTGACTTCAGATTCCTAGGTAAGCTAGTACTGCTGCTATCAAGATGCATGGAGAAATCTCTTATTTCAGCACTCCTGGAGTATGTCTGCATTGTAGGGTCACCTTCAAACCTATATACTCTGAGCATCATTCACATAAAAAACTTCCAAGCTCAAGTTCTGATAGCAGTCCTGCCTGACCCTAAAAGCTCTGAGTTCCAGAACCCAAGTTCATATCTTCCCCCAACCTGCCCCTTTCTGCAATGTATTTAGAACTCACCCAGGTGCTACAGATAACAAGCACAGGGAGCAGCAATCTTACAGTTCCATTCTGCTGACTTGCAGACCCAATTTGCTGTTTCTACCACCTGAAATTAGTGTCAGTCACAAAAGGAGAGAGAAGTTTGGGCAGACAGAGTCCTAGAAGGATCCTGGTTAAGGGACAGGAAAAGCAGTGTGCAATAGCCCCAAGATAATATACAGATGGGGGGAAGCAGCTGGTGTAATTTGAATTAGCTGCAAGCAATCCTCAAGTGCAGCTCTGAATTTCAGTACAGACAAACTCTTGGAGTCTCTTAATTCTAGCCAAAGTCTGTTTCCAAAGCAGAACCACATTAAAATTTGTTCTGACAAAAGCATATCATATTTTACATTAGAAATATATTTTTGCCATCTACCATCCAGAAAATTCTACTCTTGAGCAAGGTTCTCATAATGGCTTTTCAACTTCATCTTACTTTGACTACTTTAATTTTTTTTCCCTCATTCTCAACCATGGTTTCATGGCACTTTGCCCACCACAGTGTTAGCACTGTCAGGTGTGCAAGCGCGATCCACAATATAAACCAATTTTAACTAGGAATCCACAGTGTTAAAAACATTCTGACCTATGTTGATCTTTGAGTTCTTTGCAACAGAAGACTTGCTCTATTATCTTTCTGTAGTCAAAAAATGAATTTAAAAGTGAGTAAGAAATAAGAGGTGGCATTTTCCAGTGGGGGAGCGGGGCCGGGGGGGAGAAACGGTGCCTTGGGCAGAAAAAGGTTGAGAACTGCTGGCCCACTGACTTAAGGAAGGGGTGGGGGAAAAAATAGATATGATAGTATCCAATGAAGGTTAACACCTCAGTTATTCTGTAAAAATGATCAAGCACGCTTATTACACACACACACACACACACACACGGAGTAATTCACTCGAGTTGAATTGTTTATCTTGTATATTATCATTATTGTGAATATAATCCACAAATAGTCTCCATATGCTATCAAATAATTCACCATTGTCCTGCAATCTGTAAGTGATTTTTCATGTTATGTCTATTTTAAAATTATGTATTATTTACATGAGCATACCAACACTGTTTGCCTGGTTTTTTTTTTTAAGTACATTTTAAAAATCAACAGACCATAGCCACTTGCCTTAAAGGCTTTGTAAACATCCATTGTGAGCATTCATACTTGGTCATTAAAAAATTAAAGTTTTAACTTGATAGACTGACAGCTTTCTGATATGGCAAAACAGACACAGCTACTAAGGTTATAATTTGAAGTTCTTATGTTCTAAATGCTATAATGAAGTTTGAAAATGTTAAGGGAAAATGGCTACATATAAGAAGTGGCTTCTTTTTTGGGGCAGGTTAACCTGGCTTTCTTTTAGGCAGTGGACATAGGACCTATGCTAGTGACCCAAATCCAGACCTCCTGAGTCTGTTGCCTTCCTTTACAGAATAAAGAACTTCGGAAACTCTCAGCCTAAGGAATTTACTTATTGTTTTCTGGTGATGGCTTAAGAGAGGAATTTTTCCTATAAAATCACGAATTGTCATTTGGAATTAAACACAACATTTCTGCCCAGATATTTGCCAAATCTTCCTTTCCATCCATATCACCTGCTGATTTGGATTATCCATACCCAGGTTACCACAAAATGGAATCCTAGCCAAGTACTTCTCTCATCATGATACTGTTTACCTTTCTCATTTCATCCTGAAGCCAACCAAGAGGACTTCTTGTGGCTGCCTTAGAATGTTTTTTCCAGCTCACCTCTGAGATCAGAGATGAAATCCTTATGTAATAAGAGAACTTGCTTTTTGGAACCACAATTAAATCACAATTCACATTTGCTTGCTGTCTCTCATGACTTCAGACCCTTCCCCATTAGTCAGTGTTGCCCTGAGGGGACAGGCCAATGCTCAGGATCTCAATATTGTGCCATTAGACAGGAGGGCGTGGTGTACAATTGCATATATATAAACACACAAATCAATTAGGTGCATACATACACATATTACCACCTTAGGCACATGCATACCTATCACCAATTCAAGCACATACACTATACACCCCAAAAGTTAGACACAGATCACTAATTCATATGTAATGCGCACAATGCCACATATATATGATAGGTGTGCATAAACCTAAACTAGTTGTTGTGTATATGTGTATGTTCACACTAGCAACTCAGATACACACTCCAAATTTAGATAGAATCAGTTCCCAACACCTGCACATCCAAAACACATACATGGATTGCTAATTCATATACCACACACACAATCATATTTATATATGTGTGTGTGTATATATCTATATCTATATATTCACTAATTCATACACATACCACCCACCTACACATACACACAGGACAGTTTCTAAGTTGGGTATTGTGATGTGTGTGTATGTATGCATGTGCTTGCTGTACTTGGGATACCTGGGGAAAGGTTAAGGTAAGAAAGTAGAAGTGTACGGAGTCAAAGTTGCTGGGAGTGAAAGTTACCAGGACCAGGATTAGAACCCATAGACTACAGGGGCCTGGGATGAAGAACTGAGGCTCAAGGGTAACTTTAGGTTAATTGATCTTAATTGACTAAAAGACAATGCCCAAAGCCTGGAGAACAGGGAAGCAATGCCGGCACAGAGGCTGAGGCTGGACTGGAGCCAGAGCTACAGGGGAGCAGAAAAAGTAGGTGGGGAGAGGTAAAATGGGACTAAGGGAAAGTGCAAGTGTTAAAGAGGGGCTCTGGATGTGGAGAGCCAGAGGATGGCTTCCGGGCAGCTAGAGAAGTTGTGGGGAGTGGCAGTATGTGCTGGGAGCTGCAGAAAGGCTCCAGCTGCTGGAGAAAATTGCAGGACAGCCACGAGGAGCTGGGAAGCTGCAGGGGTGGGGGTGACTACAGAAGGTGCAAGGGAAGTCTGAAAACAGAGAGACAGACAGCAGAAAAATCACAGGAAAAACAGCAGGAGAGACTGAAAGGTGGCAGGGGCACCAGGAAAGCAGAGAAAGGCAGCAGAAAGTCACAGGGAAAAGACAGTAGTGTTGCCCCCAAAGGACAGTGAGTTCGTGCCCGGTGCGCTTGTGCCAATAAACACACAGGGGTGAAGAATCCAACTTAATCTTTATTTCTGCTCAGAAAATGGTGCTTGGCAATTGTTCGCAAAGCAAGCACACCCACCCAAGTGGGCATTAGCCTTATATAGCCTCTTCTAGCCTTACACGCTATGCAGTTACTATAGGTTGCCCCTTTTGGTCCATGCGCACTTCACCCTAGCTACAGACCCCTCCCTAGTCAGTTTGAACTTGCCTTTGTGACAGTGTAATTGCTGATGTGGCACCTGTTATTCAGCAAGCTCAGCCAGTAACCCCCCTTTCCAACCCCTTAGGGACCTTGCTGATATGGCTTTCCCTCTAGCAAGGCCAGCAATTAAGCAACTAGGCAACAAGCGATCTCCCCCAGCCTAAACAACCTACTCTATGCCCTTGGTTAGATAAAATACTTTTTCAAAACATACAGCTGTTCCCAAAGTATAAAAAAACCTATAAAAGTTTCAGGGGTACTCATCAGTAGGAATTAAGAGATCGGGAAACTAGTGGAGAGGGGTGGGGGCTGGAATTGAGACAGAGAGAGAAAGGGAACAAGGCTGGAATTTAAGATAAGGAAGGGACTGGGATTCAGTAAAACATGACCCAACTCAGGGTTGCAAATGACAGTGGTTTTATTGAACAGTGGAAATGTTGACACAATGTCTTTTTGGTTCTCTTGCAACCACACACACCCTCAATGGCAGCAGGCTTAAAGAGGCTTGGTGCAGGGCCTGAAGTCCACTGAAGTCCAGGCAGAGAGAGAGAGAGTCCAAATTGTAGGAGGAGGTGTGCAGGTAATATGTACCTATCCAGGCTGGAAAGGGGTCCTTGTCCAGTAGATATTGTCCAGAGGGGGGTCGCTGGCAGGGCCTCTGGGTGGATAGGTGGTGTGGCATGGTGCTGGTCCAGATGGAGAGGGCATCCCACTGGGTCTGTCTTCAGTGCCCCTTTTTATAGGGGCAGACCTTGTGTGACCCTAGTGACAGGAGGCATGCCCAGGCAAGGGTCATGCCCTGGCATACTGAGCATGTGTGCTCCATGCAGGGATGTGCAATTTCTGGTATCTGCAATGGTGAGAGTTGCTGGTTTTGCAGGGTCTTTTGTCTTTTAAATGCTGGTCTTGTCTCTGTTCCTGGGTGAGGTCTGTGGTTCCTGGATGAATCAATGCAAGGTGATGACCCAGTCATTACAGGCCATTCAGTAGAGGCCTGCTACCATTGTATTTCAATCATTCCCAATCACACTCATTCATCCAGGAACCAATTTACATGGGAGGGATATGTGACTCATACAGTTGTGACACAGGGGATGCCCAGGCAGAGAGCAGAAGATGGAGGCTTGACATACAAAATGGAAAATTGACATGACTTTGGTTCACTTACAAACACAGGCCTAAACCATACAATATCCATTTGAAACAATAAAAATCAATACAAAAATGATAATAATACAATGTACAACAGTAACAATCAATACAAACCTAATAATTATACAATATAAAAGAGTGGATATCCAGAACCAAAAACTTGCTACCAAAATAAAAATGTTAAAGCTATCCTAAGTCTGAGCTCACTTATACTTATTTATAGGGAATAGAGAGGGAGAGAAAAAGTCAGAAATGATTGGGGAAGGGGAGGGAATGCATTTTAAAATAAATAAATAAAAAACTGGGGGTTTTGCCACATCAGGGCCAAAAATATTAATTGGCAGGAGAACTCCAATAGCAAAGCATCTGCAGTGCCTGTGCTAATGCAGATGCACAGGCCTCCACGTAGAATCACAGGGCTGAAAGGGACCCCTAAGGATCACTGGGTCCAGCCTCCCTGCATGAACAGGAAAGACAGCTGGGGTCAGATGACCCCAGGCAGTTGACCATTCATTTTTCTCTTGAAGACCTCCAGGGAAGATGATTGCACCACCTCTAGGGGGAGCTTGTTCCGTAGTCTGGACATCCCAGTTGTAAAGAAGTTTTTCCTGATGTTCAGCCTGAAACTATATTCTAGGAGTTTGTGGCCATTGTTTCTAGTTCTCCCCCCAGGGCACCCTGGTGAACAGTTGACATACAAAAAACTAGAACTCTTGGTTCCAAAATTATACCTTTTATTAGAGCAACTGGAAAATGGCAAGAAAATTGTCCTTTTCTGCAAGCTTTTGGGATCAAAGTCCCTTCGTCAGGCTCTGGGGAAAGTGTAGATGGTACAAGATGGTAAAATGTCCCCATAGGTAGAAAATAAACTTCATTTTTGCACAGAGGGAGCTGAAGATGGAAGTCTGTCCCTCTGGGTCCATGAGAGTGTCTTTGTGAGCTGTGTTGAGTAGCTCTTTGATGTGTTGATCAGGTAGAATTCCTTCCCTGAAGGTGTCAGATGGGAGGCATGGAAGTAAAAAAACTTCCTTGTTGTTCTGCAATGAACAGTTCATTCTCAGTGAACAGTTGTTCACTGATCCCCTGATGTATGCCTCTGATATAGTGGTAAGCCATAACCAGGTCCCCTCTCAGCCTTCTTTTCTTTAGGTTGAAGAGTCCAAGATCTCTCAGACTCTTCTCACATGGCTTACCATGAAAGTCCCTGATCATGTGGGTGGCCCTTCTCTGCACCCTCTCGAGCTTTAGCACATTCTTGTTGAAGTGCAGTGCCCAGAACTGGACGCAATACTCCAGCTGTGGCCACACCAGTGTTGAGTAAAGTGGGAGAATCACTTATTTGGATTTACTAGAGATGCATCGATTGATGCATGCCAGAGTTTTTTTGGCCCTAGCAGCTACTGTGTCGCATTGCCAGCTCATATACATGCTGGGGTCTATTTTTATCCCCAGATCCCTTTCATTTGCTGGTCAGGTTAACGATGCCCAGACTGTGGGTGTGCTGAGGGGTCTTCCTTCCCATATGCAGCACTTTTCATTTCTCCATGTTGAACCTCATCTGGTTCCATTCTGCTCAACATGCTACGTCTGCTTGTATCCACAGCCTATCTGCAGGTATGTCCACTGTCGCGGGGCACCTCGCTGCCCCGCTCCTAGAGAGGGGAAAACTGCCGGAGGAAAAGCTCTGGCAGTGCATAAGGAGCCCTAGCGGTGACTAGAGAGTACAGCTGTGGGTTGCCGGGGCAACTAAGGAGAGTCAGCTGCCTGTAGGAGGCAGGGCCTGGCCCTTATAAAGCCCTGGCCTTGATAAAGCCCAGGGCTGAAGCCAGGCTAGCAGTTTCCTGCTAGCAGCCGGAGAGGCAGGGGCTCCCTCGGCCAGGATATAGGGAGAACCCTGATTGCAAGTATAGCTCGCGAGAGCTCCAGAGGCTGGAGCAATGATGTTGTTACAGCCAGGCGGCCTTAAGTTAAGTTATAGCCCGGAGGCTTGTGTTTCCTTTAGTGTTTGTATTAAACCGGTGGTTTGGGTGAGGCTATAGGGGTTGGAGGAGGCCTCATAGGGACCCCCAGAGGGGTGGGGGCCCCAGCGCCTGAGGAGGGCGCAGCATACTTATAAGGGCCCACAGGGTGTGGGGCCCTAGCACCCGGGAAGGCGCAGTATTCTCAGGGGCAACCCCAGCGGCGAGGGGACCCCGGCGCCAGTAAAGGCACAACTTGCGGGGTGCATAGACCCCAGCCCCAGAGAAGGGGCCGCATTATTAGGGAGCCCAGCGTGGGCACAGCATGCCCCAGAGAAGGGGCGGCATTATTAAGGAGCCCAGCGGGGGCACAGCAAGCCCCAGAGAGGGGGCGATAGCATTCAGCAGCCCGGCGCGGGCATGTAAGGTCCCAGGAAAGGGGGACTATTGAGAAGCCCGCGACGGGCGTAGAGAGCCTGGCGAGAGAAGGGGCCGCATTATTAGGGAGCCCAGCGTGGGCACAGCATGCCCCAGAGAAGGGGCGGCATTATTAAGGAGCCCAGCGGGGGCACAGCAAGCCCCAGAGAGGGGGCGATAGCATTCAGCAGCCCGGCGCGGGCATGTAAGGTCCCAGGAAAGGGGGACTATTGAGAAGCCCGCGACGGGCGTAGAGAGCCTGGCGGTAGGCTAGTACGGCAAGAGCCCTCAGATAGGGGTAGGGTGCTGCGGTGGACCCCGACAGAAGGGGTTAGTAGTACAACACCCCAGGAGAAAGGCAAGGTGCTGCGGTGGTCCCCGGCAAAAGGGGATAGCAGCGCGGTGAGCCTGGACCAGAGAGGGTAGCCGTGCGGTGGGCCTAAAGGACCGGAGACTCGGTAGAAAGCCCCGTAGTGGGCTAGGTTATTTTAGAGAAGGCCCAGAGTGGGCTCGACGAGAGTCCCAGTGAGGGGCCGTATATTAGAGAAGGCCCGGGAGTGGCCTAGACTACAGAGGAGGCCCGGGGAGCCCAGAGACTCGGGAGGAAGTCCCGTAGCGGGCTAGGTTATTTTAGAGAAGGCCCAGAGTGGGGCACGACAAGAGTCCCAGTGAGGGGCCGTATATTAGAGAAGGCCCGGGAGTGGCCTAGACTACAGAGGAGGCCCGGGGAGCAAGTATTTTGACAGACCAACGTCTAGTACATCTGCGAGGCTTGGGGCGTGGTACTAGAGGTTGGTAGGAGCCACGCGTAGCCCATAAGGCTAGGGGTGCCTGGAACACACCCAGTGTACAGAGAAACCCGCGGTGGGTCCGGGAGAACACAGGGACGGAGGTCCCAGCTAACCGTGCCTAGGAGACGTAAGGCAGCCTCCTAACTTAACTTAACTTAACTTAAGATCCAAGACGTGGCGGGCGAGAATAGAGGGTGCCTTTGGGCCAAATAGGCGCGGAGAGGGGGCCTTAAGGAGATCACGGCCCTCCTGGAGGACCCCGCCGTGACATCCACACAACCCCATATCTTGGTATTGTCCACTAACTTAGCCAACGGGCTTTTCACCCCCTCATCCAGGTCATTGATGAAGATATTGAACAGCACTGGGCCAAGTACTGACCCCTGGGGTATGCTGCTGCCCACATCTTGCCAGGATGACACCAATCTATTCATTTGGACTCTGCAACCAGTTTCATACCCACTTGACAGTCCCACAGTTGAGCCTGATATCTTCCAGTTTTCTGATCAGTATCATGGGATACTCACGGGTTCGTAGCAGGCAGATCGTGCCTGACTAATCTGGTCTCTTTTTATGACCAGGTTACAAAACGCCTGGACACAGGAGGAGGGGTGGATGTCGTATACTTGGACTTCAGGAAGGCCTTCAATACGGTATCCCACCCCATACTGGTGAACAAGTTAAGAGGCTGTGACTTGGATGACTACACAGTCCGGTGGGTGGCGAATTGGCTGGAGGGTCGCACCCAGAGAGTCGTGGTAGATGGGTCGGTTTCGACCTGAAAGGGTGTGGGCAGTGGGGTCCCGCAGGGCTCGGTCCTCGGACTGATACTCTTTAATGTCTTCATCAGTGACTTGGACGAGGGAGTGAAATGTACTCTGTCCAAGTTTGCAGATGACACCAAGCTATGGGGAGAAGTGGACACGCCGGAGGGCAGGGAACAGCTGCAAGCAGACCTGGACAGGTTGGACAAGTGGGCAGAAAACAACAGAATGCAGTTCAACAAAGAGAAATGCAAAGTGCTGCACCTAGGGAGGAAAAATGTCCAGCACA
>NW_005842954.1:363588-382397 GCF_000455745.1 Alligator sinensis | reverse complement strand
GTCTGGAATGGGCTCCCAAGGGAGGTGGTGCTCTCCCCTACCCTGGGGGTCTTCAAGAAGAGGTTAGATATGACCCCAGCTAGATGCCTCTAAACCCAGAATTCTTTCCTGCCTATGCAGGGGGTCGGACTCGATGATCTATCGAGGTCCCTTCTGACCCTAACATCTATGAATCTATGAACCAGGTCAAAGGCTTTCTGGAAGTTGAGGTACATGATGTCAACCACTTTTCTCTCATCCATGTAGCGAGTCACCTGATCATAGAAAGAAATGAAGTTGGTCACACAAGACCTGCCTGCGATGAAGCCATGCTGGCTGTCATTCAGTATCATGCCTTCTGCAAGTTTGTCACATATAGCCTCTTTGATAAATGTTTCTAGGATTTTCCCTGGAAGTTAAGCTAATTGCCCTTTAGTTTCCCGGGTCTTCAGACTTCCCCTTCTTGAAGATGGGCACAACATTGGCCCTCCTCCAGTCCTCTGGGATTTCTCCAGAGGCCCATGATTTTTGAAAGACCTTTGCCAAGGGGTCTGTGATTACTTCGGCCAACTCTTGCAGCACTATTGGGTGGAGTTCATCCAGTCTTGCTGATTTATGTAAGTCTAATTTCTTTAATTGATCATACACCAGTTCTATGGCAATGGTGGGAACAGTGTCAATCCCATCCTGCTTGTTCTGTGCCCTACCTGGCATGTTGTTGCCCTTGGTCTTCTGAAAGACTGAGGCAAAGTAGTCATTTAGGAGTTCTGTTTTTATCTGAGTGGTAGTGACAAGGTATCCTGAGGCACAGAGCAGCGGCCCCACACTCCCATTAGTTTTCCTTTTACTGCCTATGTAGCTAAAGAAGGACTTCTTGTTGTCCTTGATTTTTGTAGCTAGTTTTAATTTGGTTTCTGCCTTAGCTTGCCTAATCTGTTTTCTACAAGTGTGGGCCATTGTCATGTAGTCTTCCTTAGAGGCTGTCCCAAGCTTCCGTTGTTTGTACTCCTCTTTTTTTTTCTGTAGGAGGACTGCAACTTCCCTGCTTAGCCAAGAGGGTTTTTTGACCCTTCTGCTACTTTTTCTCTGTAAGGGAATGGATTTTCTCTGATCCTTAAGAATTGCATTCTTAAGGAATGGCCATTCTTCTTGTGAAGGACAAGAGCCAATTCTACTTGTTAGCCATTTAAATGTCTAAGTGCAAGCCTATTCCACCCTCCTTGAGGTCCCAAAGAAAACATGAATGCAAAAGGTAAGTGGTTTCTCTTCTCCCTTGCTGTTTCTTGTGACTCAATCTTAAGTCTAAAATGAAGGTTCATCACAGAAGTTTCTCAGGGAGTTGTGCAGGGTCATATAGAATCATACTTAATTGCCTCATAGGTTAATAGCATTTGGCTCAGGATGACTTTGACTTTCATCCCTTGGTAAGCCGTGTGTCTTGGAGGCTAAACTCCTTGCTTTTTCCATGAGGACCAAATCTTCTGTCTCACATAGGAGATGGTAGGGGACACTTAAATCCACTTCCAGTGGATGCCCATTATCCCCTAGGCTGATTAATTGTGCTTACAACAGATGAACTGTACCTAAATGCATTTTAATGTCTCATGTCTATCCCACTTCAAAATCAGAAGTTCCTTTTGTTCTCTCAAGTGGCTGACCTTTAAGCAGGAATACAGCTAATTCCTGGAGGGTAAGCTTCCAAATGTACTGTGGACAAAATCATCATTCTAATATTATAAAAGCCTAAGTCTGTCTGTCTATCTCTCTGTAATGCTTTATTCATGCTCTGACTGGCTGACAGAAACAGCCAACCAGAGTGTTCCAAGTGTGGGGGACCACCACTATGATTCTGAAGCAGTGCTGAGGACCAGACAGAGGGTGGGGAAGCTGAGGCCAACAGCACTGGCCTTGGCTCCCCAACCTCACCCCCTGCAAGAGGCAGGACAGCGACAGCATGGGGCATTAGGTGGCACTCCATCCCAACCCCCTCCCCCAACATCATTTTTGACAGGTAATTGGGTAGTTTTTGCATATCTTCATACAGTTCAGTAATATGAGAGTTAATTCTGTGGTCTATCAAGGTCTGTGTAGAAGGAGGGTGTCCCAGGGGGACATAAGTGGAGGCCCCGGAGCACCCTCCCACAGTGTGACCCAAGGCAGGGCTGACCCACCTGAAGAAGGAAATGAAAAGCCCCAAAAATGGGGCATACTTACTATTTTCAGGAGAAATGGAGCCAGATGAGCTGTGCCAAGACGAACATCCTGAGAGGTTCGTCAGCCACTTTTATTGCCGACTGGGAGGGTGCCAGCGGATGACATAATCAAAAATCACTGTCCGGCTGATTTAAAAGCTGGCAGCGAGGAAACAGAGGGGAGAGCAGGAAATGGAGGGGAGAGGAGCCAGAAGGCAAGGCTGCTCCCCAGGCTGCACACAGGTAGTGTCAGCAGCTTGGCAAGGGGCCAGACAGAGACCCACAAGAAGGGTTCCAGTTCCTGTAAAAGAAGCATCACCGCAGGGCAGCTGGGCCAAGGAGGATGGCATTGAGGGATCCTGAGGGCCACAGATGCCGGACCTGTGAGTGGGGTGGGCTGAGTCCCCGTGCCCCAACTATTTCTTTCTTCTTTTCTCTTAACTTTTGTTTTGGAGGTTACACAGAGCCCCAAACCAGGGAGAGAGGCTTCAAGAGACCTCTCGGGTCAAGAGAGAGCTGAGGCAGACTACTACACCTCAAGAGAAGACTAGACGCAGTGGCAAGGACAGTCCCATGTCCTGTAGTCATCCAGTGCGAAGGGACACTGAGAGACGGGCAGGGAGCAAAGAAAGCAGGTGATGACATGAAGGGACAGGCCGGCAACGCATTATCCGGCTGTCCTGAGGGCTGGTGCATGGCTGAGGTGTAGGGGAGGTGGAGCCCCAAGAGCGCATGCTAAGAGCAGTACCCGGTCTGCAAGGAACCGGAAGAAGGAGCCCCATCACTGGAGAAAAGAAGATCAAGTCATGGCAGGTGAGCATCGGGGCCTCACTTGGGGGTGAACGTGACCCAATGCCTAGGCCCCAGGGACACGCCCTGCAGCCAGCACCGGGTGTGCACTCTAAAGTCACTAGAGAGCACCTATATGAGGCCAGGCGGGTGCAGAGGGGTACAGCCAGATGATACCCACTGTCATTACAGCATTCAGCTTCTGCAAGTTCTCTTGTGCATCACTACAGGCTGTGTGTGACAGGGGGCATGGTTGGGGCTGGGTCTCATGCTGGTCTGCCCAACCATCTCTCCAGGGCAGTCCGCCCAGTCTCACCTGCCATTACTTTCGGTTTCCATAAACTGATGTTATAACACGGGAAGCTGCCCGTTCCCCATCCCGATGCCAGGGGCACTATCTGCAGCTCCAAACCTTCCCTACACCACAACCCATGCTTTGCAGATGGCATCCACAGGATGTAATCACATACCATGACTGGTGCTCCAGGGTCTCACAGGGACTCTCACTCCCTCCCTGGAGCACCAGGTCATTGTGCTTGCTCTTAAGGTCTTCCTTTCATCACACTCTCAACCTCCTTGCAGTGGAGGACTTACCGGGGTCAGGACTCTCTGGCTGCACCCCCTACTAGTCTGTGACCCAAACGATGACTTCCGGCATCCACAACCATACCTTGGCCTCTTCACCACGCATGGGGTTCCTACTATGCCCCTTCTAGGGCCTCTACACTGCACCCCACATGAGTCTTCTCATCTTCATGATCAACTATTCACAGGGCTGGCCCTTGGGATGCCCTTCAGGCTTACTCCCAATTCGGCCATACTCAAGACACCCCTGGGACCGCCCTTCAGGCCTACTCCTATTCAGCCCTGCTCTGTATAGGGCCATGCTCTACACTCCCCACGCTACCCTCTCAGGGGTCTCCAGGATCTCACATCCCTGTCGGGCTCAGGTGCCTACAGATGAGCACACCTGGCCCCCTCTACTCCCACATCTCCACATTACCCCCTCTGGGGTCTCCAGGATCTCACATCTCTGCTGGGCTCAGGTGACACTCCACTTGCCGTGCCTGGCCCCGCTACTCCCACAACTGCCTCCAAAGCCCACCCAAAAATGGGGGCTGGGATTAAGGAGCCCCTTCTCACCTTTCACTGGGGAGGTAACTGGCCTGGAATTTCCTGGGGGCTCCCACACCACTAGCAGCCCCACCAAGCCACCCTTCCCTGGCAAGGTGTAGTTTTAGGTCATGCCCAGGACCAAGAGCCTCCTGCTCTTACTTTCACAATGGTCCTGCTGCAGCTCAACCACGTAATATTTCTGCCTGGGCTGGCAGCAGTAAACTGAAGTCTTTATATCCCTTGTTCTCAAAATGGCTGCCACCATCAGGCATCTGGTAGCTACCTGACTCTGCCCTTAAAGTGGCAGACACCCCAAAAGTGCCCTGCCACAGTGTGCCATTTCTCACATCTTGTTCACTCTAGATCTAGGAATCTGCCTTTCCAGTTCTGCATCTGGCCTGTATTCCTTCATGTCCTCTGAGAAATACACATTGCGTCTAGCCACAGGAAGCAGATACTGAAAGTCTTCTCTGGTATGTAGCAACAGAAGTGGATATAGCGTGGGGATGCAGTCACCCCTCCCTCCCTTTTTTCCTGCACCACCAAAGTTTAAAAACAACTGCCTGGCAGTGGTATCAGCATTTCTATTACTCAGGCAGCAGTGAGGGAGCCAATTGACCTGATTCCTTCTTAACTCTTCATTCCACAGATGATAATGACTTGTTCTCTATTGTAATGGTCTTGATGTTTCACTAACCCAGTTATCCTTTCTTCTGCAATTCTGCTGTCTCTTATCTGCACCTGATAATGTAACTCCTATTTCACAGTCCTGCAAACTGTTTTTAACTCTAGCTAAAAACATTAATTCAGGTGTGGAAATGAAGTAAGGTGAACATCAACTCGGGTATGGAAATAACTTCTAGTGAAGCATAGCATTGTCAACATGCTCAAGAAGGCTAGATTTTGAATCTGAAAGAGATGTAGATTTAATTCCAATGACAACAGGACTAAATAAACAACATATTTTGATTATTTTTGCCTAGTTTGTTGTGATTTTTATTCATGATATACAATAGAGCAAATGAATGCACATTCCAATAAAATTTAGTTTTGCTTCCATTTTAAACTAGACAGCCCATGGCTCCTAGCATATTAGGAAAGCTTCTGGTTTCTTTTTGCCTGTAGAAACATGTTCATTGTGTTATGTTATATGTGATGGTACACTTCACCACCTACACTCCCCTTTGTAAAATCTTAGATTCACCCATGTGTAGCAATATATCTTACTACCCTGCAAGATAGGTGAAATCCCCAATACACTCTATGCTCCAATTAACAATTTTTGTGACAAAAGAGCTGTCTGACTAGTCCATTAGTTCCCTTTCCCCTCTTCCTCCAAGTGTTAAATAGAGTTAATATCCTGTATTTCTTAGCAAAAGATTAATTTGTACCATTTTTGTCCTAACACAATGTAAAATGGGTATAATAAATCTTCTGAAGAAAGATTATTACAGTTCCTATATGTTTTGTCAATGTATTACATGATTTGGGATAGTATTTTCTCAAGTGCCTAAAATGACTTAGGAGGACAAATCCCACTGAAGTCAGACATCTTTAAATGTAACTTTTTCTCTCACTTTAATGCCTTCCAGTTCATGGACACTGCATGGTTTCAGACATGTAAAGCCATGCTTTATGAATATGCTGCGTGCAATAGTAGCAGATAAGGCAAGTTGTGCTCCAGACCTCTTGTGAGATGGGTTAACAGGATACTTGGTGTTTTTTATACAGTACTGGCGTTTCATTTACAAAGTATCTGGATGCTAGTTGCCCTCTTTTAACTATGGAAGGGTTTAATGTTTGGCAGCAGAGAGAGATTTCCAAAATCAGAGCCTGGGATTATGAGGCCAACCTGTGGACTGCAGTATTTGTCCTGGGCTAGTACAGTCCCAAATGTGAGTAACCCCTAACAGCTACCTGTTTTACTCACACCTGGGTTGAATTCTTGCTTATAGCCAAAAACTGCCCATGCAAAAAAGTTTCTGAAAACTCTTCTATTGTTAATGACAGAAATACTGAATGTATTAGTTAATACATTCATACAGAAGTCAAGGCAAGTTTCCTGACCTAGTGAGGGACAATTAGGTCACTAAGCTACCATTGCTTACTTGTTTGCTTTGCTGGTGATTCCTGTAATTTGATTTTGTTCAGTGTTTTTTGTGTGAAGGAACTGTTACACCATGAAGTTAAAGCCTCCCCAGTCCCATTTTTCTACCTCTCCATTTCATTCATGCTTTGCTTAAATCTCTGCCTCTCTTCTTATTCCCAATCATCACTCACTCGCTCTCTTTTCTCCTGACAATGAATCTTGACACTCATCTCAACTTGCCACCTATATTCATGCTTCCTTTTGTGTTTTCTTACATACTATTCTACCTTCCTCTGTCCTTTCTGTTTATCGGCCACCTCCTGAGTCTCTCACTTGTGCTCCTTCTCTTTTTCTCTCTTCCACTCCTTACAAACCCTTACTGAAAATTTGCCTCCTCATCTCCCACAGAAAAAAAGCAGTTACCTGCCCTTTGCATTAAAATTCGGGATCCCTAAAAAGTATAATGCTCCTAAAATAAACTTGCCAGTACTTTTTACATCATCCACTGAGTAGCTCTGAACTACATCTTTCTTCTTTTGTCTACGTAGATTGGCAAGCAGAATTGAAGGAAGGAGAGCAGAAAGGGAGAGAGAGAGCTTTCAGGATGCACCTCAAAACAGAATCTGGTCAGGGACACTAGTACCTCATGACTAAAATGATCCTATGTTTTGGGCTAGCATCTTTCAGAACTCATTTAAAAATTAAAAGAAGACAAATGCAAGCATTAATTCTAATTAGCAATGTGCCTTAGCACCTGCCTAACATAAAACAAGCAAGGACTCATGTTGAACTTAGTGGGGCTTCTCATATTCTGTGTAAAGTTATGAGAAAGTACCTTTTGGATCAGTCAGAAAGATTTCTCCCTTCTAAGGTGTTTTACAAAGTAGAATAATAGGTTTTGTTTTTCCATTATGGAATGAAGGAGCTCCAAGAAGGAAACTTAACAGAAACAATGAGTGCTTTCTAGGCCTGTGAGAAGCAGCTAGTATTCACTTTGGATTCAGATTTGACCGATTTGGGGGACAGTGATTTGATTCGATGATTTGAATCACTGTCCAGAATTGATTTGGCCAAATCTGATTTGGAGACTGGCTTAGCGAAGGGGGGTGGGGGGGATTGGAACAGCGAGCAGGGGTCAGGGGCACTCAGAGGGGCTAGGGGAACAGGTAGGGGATGGGGCCTGGCGGGGGTCCCTCCATGGTCCCCTCCTCCAGCTCCCCGTTCCCTGTCCCCTACTTACCAGCACAGCTCCCCATGGCAGCAAGTGGAGATTGCCCAAATTGCCAAAGATCTCTGAATCTTTTCTGAATCAATTAAAAGAGCTTTGAATTGATTCAGACCTTTTTATTGGTCTCCTGATTCGATTCGGATTTGGAGACTCGGCTGCTGAATTTAGCTGAATCTCCTCCAGATTGAATCAGCACCCAAAGCTTCACACAGCCCTAGTGCTTTCTATTTTATTTTTTTTTTAATTGCAGAGCTAGGACTTGGTAGGATCCTTCAGGAATGGAAAATATACTTCAACATAACTCAGCAGATATTAAGTGATTTCTCAATATTTTTGCTACTCATCATTTTAGAGCCAAACTTCTAAGAGGCCTCAAATATATGCATGCATTGATTTGCATTCTCTGACTAGAAAGGTACTTATCTTTGAGTATTTGTGATGAGTCCATCATTGTGGATGCTATCCAATTAAGTTGCATTCTTAGATTGCTTAATAAAATCTACATTTCCAAAATTTGTACTTACTCCTCTGGCTTTTGCTCAAGCAAAGCAGCTGTATGCACACAAATCTGAAGCTCGTTGAAAATGAGACTTTTAATGCTTATGTGCAAAACAGATCTTCAACATGGACTGATTTTAATCCACATTAATAATCAGTGTAAAATTATAGTCTGGCACAGTTTTTAATGCTAAGTAACAGTCACGTGTGATATGCATTATTATCAGCCTTTATCGTTAGTGTGTGTGTGTTACTAGAATGCTTAAGAACCTCTATCATCTACATGGATAGATCCAGGATTTCCGAAGGGGGTGTGGAAGCAGCAACCTTGATGGATAGGTGGCTGCATCCCAGCTCCCAGCTTTCCTCCTCATAGTAGGGCAGACAGATGGCACCACAGAAACAGTAGAGAGGGACGTTTTAAAGTCACATCAAGCAAGTAAGAATATTCCCTCCCCATTTCCCTTCCCCTACATGCTCAATGGTATATTCCCTTTCCTACTCTCTCATTTCCCCGCTTCTCTGCTGGGCAGCTACCACTGCTGCTGTCCCCAGATGAGCCAGGAGTGTGGGGAAGTTCCAGAGCTGCTCCTGTCCTGCTGCAGTCAGGCTGCACCTGGAGACAGCTCAGCTAAAGACAGCATCAGTAGAAGTGGCAACAGATGGGTTCCTTTTCGCCAGGCCTGCTGGCAGAGAACACCAGGGACCAGGCAGGGACAAAGAACCCACCTGCTGCTGCTACATTCCCTGACTGATCTTGATTCCAACACAGAGCCTGGATGGATTTTCATAGTTTCATAGTGCTTAGGTTCAGAAGGTACCTAAACAGATCATCAGGTCTGACCCCCTGCCCTGGGCAGGAAGGAGTGCTCAGGTCATAACACCCCAGCCAAATATCTGTCCAGCCTCCTCTTGAAGACCCCACAAGGTAGGAGAGAGCACCACCTCCCTTGGGAGTCCATTCCAGAACCTGGTAGGCCTAACTGTAAAGTAATGCTTCCTGATGTCCAGCCTGAACCTTCTCTCTAACAATTTGTGGCCATTATTCCTAGTAATCCCCAGTGCTGCCCAGGGGAACAGAGCCTCACCAAATCTCCACTGGTCTCCCTTGGTGAGTTTGTAAATGGCCACCAGGACCCCCCTCAGCCTTCTCTTGTGGAGGCTGAATAGATTCAGGCCCTTTAGCCTCTTTTCGCAGGGCCTGTCCTGCTGCCCTTTGACCATGTAAGTGGCCCTCCTCTGGACCCTCTCAATGCTAGCCACATCCCTCTTGAAATGCGGCGCCCAGAACTGGATGCAGTACTCCAACTGCGGCCTGACCAACGCTGCGTAGAGGGGAAGGATCACCTCCTTGGATCTGCTTGTGATGCATCTGTAGATGCACAACAATGTGGAGTTAGCCTTACTGACCACTTCCTCGCAGTGGCGACTCATGTTCATCCTGGAGTGAACAATGACTCCAGGGTCCCTTTTTGCCACTGTGTTGATAAGAAGGGTATTCCCCAGCCTATGAGTGTGTTGCTGGTTCCTTCCCCCTAGATGCAGTACCCTGCACTTGTCTGCATTGAATTTCATCCTATTCTCATCTGCCCACCTCTGTAACCTGTCTAGATCTAGCTGGATTCTGTCCCTCCCCTCCAGAGTTCTCACTTCACCCCACATCTTGGTATTGTCATCAAATCTGGACAGCGTGCTTTCCACACCCACATTCAAATCGCTGATAAGGATGTTGAACAGTACAGGCCCCATGACTGAGCCCTGGGAAACTCCACTGCTCATTCCCCTCCAGGTCGAAAATGACCAGTCCACCATCACTCTCTGGGTGTGACCATCTAGCCAATTTGCCACCCATCTCACTGTGTAGGTATCAGTGCCACAGTCACCTAGTTTTTTTGAGAGAATGTGGTGAGAAACAGTGTCAAAGTCCCTCTTAAAGTCCAGGAAGACGACATCCACCTCAATGCCCTCATCCAGGAACTTTGTGACCTGATCATAAAAGGAAACCAGGTTAGTCAGGCAGTTTCTGCCCTCAATGAACCCATGTTGGTTGCCCATGAGCATTACCTTCTCTGATGGGCCCTTGCAGATGTGTTCCTTGTTAATTTTCTGAAAGGTCTTCCCAAGGACCGTGGTAAGATTGACTGGCTGATAATTGCCGGGGTTCTCCTTTCTAGCCTTCTTGTAAATGGGGACCACACTGGCCCCCTGAAGCCCACTGCAGGCGAGAGAGCAATCTGGCGCAGAGGATGAGGGCCACCCTCCAGGCCTGGGTGCCGTGAGTTGCAGGGAAAGGAGGATTCCCACAGGGGAGGGGAAGGCCCCCCCTGGTTAGTTAAGTCCTCCTGAAAGGGGAGGTCCCACTGGGACGCTCCCGCTAAAGTTACCAGCTTCTTTGTAGGGCTTGGGAAAAGCGCAAGGGCATTGGGGTTTCCCCTCAGGATTGAGTTTACCTTTGGGGTTCTTGCGCCATAAGTGGTGTGATATCGTGCCTTATATTTTGTGAACTCTCATGTTGTAAATTAGTAGATGAGTAGAGCCCTGGGACCCCTGTTGCTATTATTTCACATGTTGTTTATTTATGACTTATTTACTGTTCACCCATACTTATCTATAGTTTATCTGTTGGCTATCTATGTTTATTTTGGGGTTTATCTGTTTCAGATCAAATACTTATATTTACCTGTGATTTACCTGTATCTGGAACACTGGTATAAGGTTTTATGGGATTTACCCAGAGGGTATTGTTTATGTTGTTTGTTTAGATATCTTTTAGAGAGCGAGAGGGTACATATGTTTCTATCCACATTTCTTTTCCTTGTGATAAGTTAATGTAAATAAATGTGTATATAATTAAGTTCCCTGACTGTCCTGGCCTGGTTCTATAGGCACGGAGGGAAACTGAGTGGTCTGCAGCTCCCCCACAGCACACCTGCCAGCTAACAATCCCCTTCAGCTGGAGAAGGGGAGTATATACCTGAGTTACCTGGGCTACAAGTATTTCCCACAGATGTCTAAAATAGTAAAACTATGCATGAAATCGGGATTGTTTGGAATTAGCGAGAGGATGAGTCTTATCAAACCTTTCCAATTCATTGTGCTGAAAAATGAATAGATTTTCTTCTTTACTGAGGCTAAATCATCCTGCAAATATTGTCCTGTTTAGCACTAAGCTCTTAATTTTATTTTGGATTGTTTGTCTCAATGCTTGTAGTTCAAAACATTTCATCAGTGGAAGAGAATGCCTTTGCTTGCCCGCTGTGTGCAAATATGATAGAATATTTGATTGTCTTTTCCTAGCTATTTGGGAAATAACATGAATCCAATCTGTTTTAGAGAGCAAACAAAAGAATTCAAGTCCCAGAGAAACAGTGCTACATATCACTATCTTCTTGAGTCACATACAGTTTAATTAGAACTGTTTGGAATCTGAAAGAAGTTTGAATTGTTCTTTGAGGGTTTTTAGCTATTAAAATGGCCACTGAGAGCGCACAGTTTTGACCTTCTCACTGAACGTATATTCTGTTCTCCTCCAATTCTCCACTCATATGAGATCACAACACAGAAGTATAATATTGATATTTACAATTAAAATCTTAGAGTAATCAGTAATTACCTGGCTGAAGGTACTTGGCAATTTTTAAAACGTTTTTCAAGGTGACAGTAAAATCTGTTAGATAGCTCCTTTGCTTTATATAGTCTCATCCCAAGAAATTAGGCAGAGAATGTGTTCATAAATCATCTAAAGGAAGAGATTACAAAGATGAATCCTACCATAAGAGCAGTATGTTTCATCAATGCCCACAAATAAAGGAGTTAATTAAGAACTTAACCCTGTTCCATTAAAGGAAAACAGTGGAAGTTCTGGTACTGATATATATTCTAATCCAAGAGTCAAGCTCTGGTCCTGTTGAAATCAAGATATTGACTTCAAAGGCTCAAGGACCAGGCTTAGCTGCAGATACTGTTATAGGAAAGTTTGCAATAACACAGTAACAAAAAAAGATAGTCAAGAGACAACAGAAAAATGTCAGTTCTCTAGGACAATAGTGCTCAACCTCCATCTATCCCACGGAGCCATGTAATCTGTGTCCAGTTTTGGAACCCTGTAACAGAGTATTGGGGTGTGCCTGTTCCTTTAAAAGAGCAAGCAGCTGGAGAGGCAGCTTGCCGGTGGTGAAGAGAATTAATTAGGGACTCACCTGACCAGTAGCAGGTGGGGCTGGAGATATATAAGTCGTGGGTCTGAGCCCATTAGGCAGTTCAGTCCTGAGAACCATGAAGTGAGGAGCTCCTGGCAGCAGACTTCCTGAATTGACTGTGGAACTGAGCAAGCAACTCTGCAGGGCTGGGAACAAGGGAAGGTTTCTGGGGCAGAGAGGGGCTTGTTATATGAGCAGAAGACCTTGGTTTATGTTATAACCTAAAGAAGATTTGCGCACCTGCCAGAGGGTGCCAGTGGTTATTTTTAAGTAGAACCAGTGATTTAACCTTGAGCTCTGCAAGGGCACACTCAAGGCCTACTTAGACTGCCAGTAGCCTAAGAGAGACTGAGAGTGGGGTCCAGCAGGCAGTGCAGGAGCTCAGAGGGTGGGGATCAAAAGATCCACCAGCCCAGGGCCCAGAGCGGGTGCTGGGGGTGTGATCAGAGGACCAGGAGCGCAAAGCAGGGCTGAGAGAGAGAGAGAGACCCAAGAAGGTCTAAAGACCAAGTGTCTGACTGTGGGATCAAGAGATACAAGTGCCAGGGGTTGCCTGAAAGTCAAACTACAAAGTCCACACCCCTAGGTAAGGGCTGAGAGCTGTAGTAAATGGTCCACAAGTCCAAGAGGGGTGTAAGCTGGGCCAGAGGGCCCATGAGGCCAGAGAGAGGAAGTGTGGCACCAAAGGGTCTGAGAACCCAGAGAGAGAGGCTGAGAGTACGGAAGAGCCTGGAAAGGGGCTAAGTAGAATGAACATTAAGCGACATCATTGAACAATAATACCCACAATACATGGGATGTGCTAAAAACATTCTGGCATCCCTCACACTGAAATACAAACTTTAGCAGAACATTCATGAGAAGGCAAATTTTTACAACGGCAGCATATCTAAAGATTTAAGGGACAATGTCAAGCTGCTTAGGATTTTTAAATATATGACACAGAAGAAGCTGATAGGCATTTTTCAGACAACATTTAGAATTACTCATCTGTTGAGCTTTCTTTCAGATGCGTCCCGTGTAGACTTTGAGTTTGTGCACATATGCGTACATAGTCGCATGTTAAAAATAGACATCCAGATAAAGTGGAGCCTTTTCTAGCCTATAAAATACCAATAATAAGATGTTAAATGAGGCACAGAATGACAGAATACTTCTATCAAGTCTCCTTTGGTTTCAAAGATCAAAGACTGGATTAGCACTCCTGTGGAGGTTCCAGAAGGGCAATATGGAGATTTTGGAAGGGCAGACTTCTGACCTGAAACAAAGCTTACTTACTTTTCTCTTGCTCCTTGTTGTGTGCAAAATGTACTACTCTATCTTGCAATACTTCCTTTCAAGACTTGCAAACAAATTAGTCACAAGGCTTACTTTGAAACCATGCAACTGCAAATTAGACCACCCTTAATTAGTGTCAGTTACGGGGAAAATCTAGACTAAGTCTTACTGTCTTACACAGAATGGAGATGGGAACCTGCACTTTCAAAAGAAATCTCCCAAATCAGACTCAGAAGATCACTCCTGAGATGATGGCATGAGCTGTTCCATGTGAAAAGGACTTGATATGCCATTTAGTTTGTTTGAAACTTGACATAAAAATCCTGTAAAAACAAATACTAGCTGGCACATTTTTTTCTTATTTAATATATTCAACATTTGTCTACTAGAAAACTGAAATCAGGTCAGAATCATTTATGGTTGGGATCATTCTTCCCTTAAAGGGAAGAGTTTACAGCTATCTCTGTATTTTGGAAGCGAGCTATAAGTCAAACAATATATCTTCTAGAATTTAAATTGTAATAAGCTTTAAAGTAACTGTTTTCTATCTGTAGTTCCAGATATAGTGTTCCTTGCATGTATAATTCAGATATATTTGAAATTTGCAATAGGTAGAAATTTTATTTACACACACACACACACACACACACACACACACACACACACACACCCATCACTTTTGAGAATTCTGCATTCGTCTCCATATTATTTTTAAATAAAGACAAATAGATGCAGTATATCTGCCTACTTAGCAAAAGGGAGTAGTAAAAGGGAGTAGTCTATATAAATGTTATAATACAAGTGCACTGTAAAAGAAGGCATATCCCCTTATAGCCTTCATTAAAAACTTTAAAGATTGATTACTCAGTTGGGGCCAACATTTGATGCTTTAATGGTTAACATGCAAACACAATCCAACTTTCTTTATGAAAAAAACTAAAAATAAAAAATGTAAAGCAAGATTAAAATGGCTGATTTAAATTCAGTTTCCTCATTTAAATCATTGTAATTTTCCCTTTCCAGGGAGTACAACAGAAGCCTGTTAAGCTGGGAAAGCCTTTGAGAAGTGAAACAGTCCTCAGGAAGGAGGGATACAGCACAAGAAGTGGGCACACAGATGCAAGGGCAAGAAGAGATCTAAGAGAGCCAAACAGAGAGGAATGCTCTGGGAGAAAGTGCTCTATGAGAAAAGGAGGGCAGCCAAAAAATGTCAAACCCTGAGAAGCAGAAGCCAGGCAGGTTGTAACTATGGGGGCAGATAGCCCGGTTATTTGGGATTCCAACGTCAGAAAACGTATAGTAGAGAGTAGCTGAGGAGTATCCCAAGACTGACACCCCGGGAGGAGATACTGTGCCCCCTATCTACAACAGGAAGACTAAACTAGCAAGTAAGGCCAGTAAGATGGCAAAAAATAAGGCCAAAAGGAAGAAATCAATCCTTAGAGAGGTTATGGGCACAGGTATGGTCTATTCATGTGAATAACAGTCACAGGATCCATGCAATAATTTTTACCTTCCAAACTATCCCAGGGAGTCCAAAAAGTGTTGGTTAATGTTACAAAATATCAATCCCTTTGGCCCAGAGTTTCAAAACAATGAGTAGGAAAACCTACAAAAATATTTACTTTAAGTAAAAATAAATACCTAAATAAATAAAACCTTTAAACAAACACAAATACCAGCCTCACTGTGCAAACTCACTGACTAAGAAATAATATTCTTAGATTATTTCCAGGAAATAATATTTTCTTTGCATAATATTTCTCTATTACTGAAATCTTAGATCTTTTTCACCCTCACCCCAGCAGAGTAGGGACACAGTCGGATACCTGGGACACAGGGGTAGTGGTGACTTCTAGTTGCCACACCCTCCCCCACAAAGTCAGTGCCTACAGCACTTGGCCCATTTGCCCTACCCTAATTAGGCCAGTCCTCACCCTCTGATCATTCCGCTGATAATTTTTAGGACACAGCTTTGTAGCCTAATGCTCACACAGAATACAAAAGAAATCAGCGGGTTGCTGTGTGTATGCAGGAATCGGTCAATGTAAATTACGTTGTTGGGGCTCTGAAGGTCAAAGTCTCAGGTGCATCTAAAGGAGTTAGGACTGTATGCAAAATCCCCATAAAAAATTAGGTGTTTGTGCTCTGGCATACCTAACTAACTTTTCTCAACCTTCCTATTAGACTCTCTCCCGTTTTTCAAGGAAGAGTCCCTGTGCTGTATATTAGTCAAGTGAGCAACCTGGCTTTTATTTTGATACTGGAAGAGAGAGGTAGTTAGCCATGTTAGTCTGACGTTAGGCAGAGTAGATTTGCACCTTTATGGACTAACTAAATACTGTAAGATACTGTAAGAAACCTAAATATAAATAATAGCTCACCTTCAAGTAAGGGTCTGCACTTAATTATAAAATTAAGTGCAGTGTCCCAGAAAAAAGTAATCTTACTCAATTTCTCACCTCCTCCCTTTTCTGTGTGTTTACCATAGCACTGTGGTTGCGGAGTCTGCAGCTTAATGGCCATTGGTCCTTTGAGCAGCAGTCGTCAGCGTGATATCCCCTGGCATTTTTGATGTGTAATCTCCTTAGACCCCAGTAGATGGTTCTCTTTGGTGTTTGAGCTGTGACAAGCTGCTAGGCAGAGAAGGTGATTTAAATCATGTATTCAAAGGAAGGTATAATTCAGCCCGTACATTGGGGCTGTACATGCAGGCAGGAAAAAAACAGCATAAATGGAGAAAGAAGCACTGAGTCAGCAGCGGGGATGATTGAAGTTTATCCAAAACATATTGCCTAAGATTTGGGTAGCTCCTCCAGGATTACTAATGAACGGAGGCTGGGAGGCTTGGAATTCCATTGATTGGCAGCTGTACCCTGAGAAAGGGACACAAGTAAACCTTCTAGTCTGTCAATATCTCATTATTTGCAATGAGCTCTGACAGCTCTATGGTTACATATGTATAAACCAGTAAGGCAGAAAAGAAAGCAGACAATAATTGTATTTTGAAGTGGCACAGGGGAAGGATTGTTGCCTGATGTTCTGAGGAGCGTAACCACTGCTATTTCCATATGCTGAGCAAGCATATACCATTCCCTATTTCTTTCTCTTCCCCTCCCCTTTGCTCCTCTTGAGCAGCAAGAATACAGGAGCCTTCTCTTTTGAAGTTGCTTTATTCACCTCTAAATCTCCTGATATGAGCTAAGTCAGCTGGCTGGGTCTAAATGTTATCTTTTAGAGCCATTTATAGTTAAGATGGTAACAGTTTCCTTTATAGGGTCAGTTTTGACACTTTCCTTTCTCCTCCCCAAAATCTTTTTGGCCTTAAAATTGGTAACTTGGATGCTAGAATAAGTGGTTGAGAGCTGAGGGTTAGAGTAGATACCGCCAGGCCCTCTTGAGATTCTTTATTATGATTGCCAACTTCTAGATTTCATCTGGACTGGGTCTAGAAAAACGGAATACGTTCTTTTTTTTTTCCCTTTTGATCTGAGCTGAAACCAATACTAAAGCTATCTTTGCCTGGGTTTCTAAACACCAACAAAATTACCTTCTTGCAGGACTCGGAGAATGTAAATCCCAAAGAAGAGGATGTAGTTAAAAATAATGGGATGAATTTGTTGGGAAAAGGCAGATGACAAATTATGTTATGGTAAGATTTATTGTTTCGTTTAATGACATTATTTCCCACAGGACTTCTTTTGGACTTTTTTTTTTTAAATAGAGCTTTTGACACATTGGAGAATGTGGTATAAGCAATAACCCTACTTATTATAGCAAGGGTTTGGTGGTTTCTTTGCAGAGAAGGTCACTCAGTTGTGGCCAACGTTTTTTGAATGTTGAAATATTGTATAGTGTCTTTAGGTGACTTAATTTACTCTGAGGTTAGGCCAGTTTCACCTATTTTAAATTCCAGGGGTGCTTGTACATGTGATCAAATTGCTCTTTAAGGCGGCTTTATTGCCCTTTTGCACCACTAACAGCATTGCTGTTTACACCTTCGGTGGTGTATTTTGCTTTAATTTCATGACATGATCAACAGCGTATTTTTTTTAAATTACCTTGTTTCATAGCAAGGTAAAACCCATCTGAAGTAATTTGTTTGCTATGTAATGAAGTGCAACGATGCACGGAGCACTGAAAGCCCAGATATGCTTGGGGAAGCTCAGGTTTGGCAGGCTTCCAGTGCCCCATGCACTGTCCCAGCTGCCTTCTCCTGTCACCAGCACACGCAGCCACCCTTCTGACGCCTTGCCGCACTGCCCCAGGAGCAAGCCAAACTGTTCCCAGGTGGACCCAAGTAGTGGAAAGGCTGCATGGGGTGCTTGGGCCTACCTGCCTCTCCTGTGGCCGGAGGGTGAGCTGCCAGCAGGCCAAACAGCTCCTGAGCTATGGGGGACCCCAGGCCTTCCCTCCATGGCAGCAGTGCTCTGCAGGTGGCACCTGCCCACTAGCACCCCACCCGGGCAGTCTGATAGTTTTGGCAACTATTGACTGGATTGGCTACCTCAATTTTGGATAGGGCCATCAATATACAAAGCACTTGTAGTTTCTGTCACTGTGCTTAATCTAGGTATGATATACAAGGTGCTTGAAAATTTAGGTCAGTGATCTTTCAGTTTATCCCAGTGATGGAGCAAAGGCAGCCATTCTTTGCCTTTTGTAGTGAGCAGAAATATTATTCAGGGGAGTGTTTCTGGAGTGGAGACCAGGGTTGGAGGGAGACCAGTCCCCTTGTGATGTAGGAATCCTATGGGAGTGAAGAGGTAACGGATAAAACAGCACTCAAGGTCAATGACAGCTCAGAGGCAACATGCTTTGGCATCAAAATGACAAGAGAATCTGGTTTCTCACCCTTGCATTTCCACATAGCAATTTCCAGATGTATTATCCAGAACTGGTTCTCACCTTGCTTTTCTTCTCAGTCATGGTCAGATCTCCCCCACCTCTTCCTAAGTTTACTAGCTGCTGTCTTCATCCCCAAGGTCTGTATACTGAACAGAGTTGGGACTCAGGTTTTCATAGACTTGAAGATTAAATTAATCCCTTAAAAGTGTGAAAACAGGAATAAAATCCTCCTGTTCAATGGCTCCATGGCCTTGTCCGTGGATCCTCTGATATGCTACCATAATTGAGGGGAAAAACAGTCAGAGCAGGGGATATCTCAATAACAGCAATTCAGGGCTGTCCGACTTCTCAGTGGCTGGGGATGCATGCCCTGTGGATCACACTAGAAGAGGCCACACAGCATATGAACCACACCAGGGTGAGCCACGGGCACCCCCGCACCCTGCTGCATCATGCAGGCATAATTTCTTCCCTTCTGCCACCACTTCCCAGCTGTTCTGCATGCCTGTGCGGCCCCAGACTTATTTAGGTGTGGGCCTAGAAACTGCAGTCAGAGGAGAAAGAGAGAGCCCAGAGACCCCCAGCTAGCAGTG
>NW_005842954.1:355268-363479 GCF_000455745.1 Alligator sinensis | reverse complement strand
CAGCAGCAGCCACAGTGGTGGGGAAGTGGTGGCCAGGTGTGAGCCTGTGGGCTTCCACTTAACCCTTGGTGGGCTGCCAGTTAGATATAGTTGATAAATTTATATCAGTTGATACAATGTAACAACTACAGGTATTGAATCTTGGGTCTTGTTTTTCAGAGATGTTAAGTCCATAAGAAATGTCATTTGCTGGGTCAGACCATAGGCCCATCTAGCCCAATATCTTGTTTCATGGAGCAGCAGGGCATGGATGCTGAAGGAGAACAGTGCATTTTTAAAATCTTCTACATGTTCCTTCTCTCCCATTGCAACTTCCAGTATTCATATGTTTTGGAACCTCTGATTTGGAGACTGTAACCCTGTCTACCATCCTGGGTATCCATAATTCCCACAGTAGACAAGCTGCCAATGTTGTACTACCTTGCAAATCAACCCTCAACATCACATTTCAGACAAACAGATAACTTTGCCTATGTTCCCTGATTTATTAAAAATGAAAGAAAATAAGTCCTGTTTCCTTATTGCTACACTGATTATGCTTTTTTGAGTTTCAGCATAGATAAAAAACAGTGAGGATTTGTTCTCTTGTGCATAATGAGTTGCACTCTAGCTGACAGAACTAGAACAGCAGGGTTATAATCCAGTTTAGTGATTTCTTACTTGTTGAAAAATTGTTCTCACTGGATTTTTTTAGAGGTGATGGAAATAGTTTGGCTATATTTTACTAAAGCTTATTTGTTCAAATGCTAAATTTTGGGACAAACCAGCATATACTGTTAACTATTTTTAGTAAAGAAATTGAACAATAAATTGCTGTATTCTAGCATGGCTCCTTCCAGTTATTCTTTTGTTCTTTTTAACTCAAGTATTCTAACTTCATGAACATGGTAATGTTTTTGGAACATCAGTGGGTTTTAAGTGTATGAGAGGTCTAAATAGATGGCAGTTTTTTTCTCAGAAGCTGACTCATCTTCATGTGTTACAGTCCCCAGTTTGGGGTATAAAGGTAGCTCTTGTAACATGGAAAACATTTGGTAATCCCATATCTCAGAGACTTGGAGGTAACTAGCTGGGCTAGGAAGGTTTTATTTTCCTCTCATGAATACTGTTGACTTCAGGGGTTAGGGGGTGTCTGCCTGTTTCTGAGACATTGGGAAGTTGACCACAGTCCAGCCTGGTGTTTTGGGTTTTTTAATGGAGTACTGTGCTCCTACTGATGCTAGAAAATGCAGTGGTCTTGCTCTTCTGATCAGTGTCACAGCAACTGCTAAATTTGGGATCAAGAAGGATTTTTTCCCCCTTAGTTAAATTAGCATGAACTGTGGTTGTGGAGTGGGTTGGTCTTCCTCTGGAGCACAGTCCTCTTCCTAAGATCTTCTGAGGATATATTGACTAATTGCTTTCCTGACCCTGCATTGTCAGTGTCCTTATTGCCCTTGCTTTTACCTACAGCATCTTACTGGGTGGTTTTGGTGTTTCAGATTTTGTTTTTGCAAGGGTTTTACACTTGGAAATGCAAGGGACTAGGTTCAGTGGCTTACATACCTAGGCTTTCAGTCCTAGATTTCCATCAAAAAAGGTAAGTTAGTCTCGAGAGCAAGTAGCTCCCTCCTACTAAACCACCTAGGGCATCTGATTGCTGCTGTATGCAGGTCCTCTCTAAATGTTGGCTACATATCGCAAGAGACTGGCTGTAGCACTGGATTGTGAGTATCACTTGCGAGTCAGCTCCCGAAAGCATTCTCCATATAGAATTTTATTTATCTTCTATGTGGAGAATTTTGGAGTTCAGGCCTTTTGACATCAGTTCGATCTTAGCAGCCCCCTACACCAATGGGGATCATGTGTTCTCCTCAGATCTAACTGCAAAGTTCAGAGGTGACTTTTCTTTCTCAGCCTCCTGAAAACTTCATCAACATTATCTGGGGGCGGGGGGGATGCCAATATGCAAGTTTGCCCAGGGTGCTATTTTCCCTAAGAGAAAATGCCTGCTGTCAAAAAGGCAAGTGTGAAGTTTTGAGTGTGAAGTTTAGAGAAAAGCAAAAAATAAACAAACCCCAACATTATGAAATAGATGGTCACATTTACTTGCATGTTGTCCCTGGCTATGAAGAGAAGGTAGACCACAAAAATATATTGAAGTGGAAACTGACTACCATAAATAATCCCAATATTAAAAATGTTCCACCTGCAGTATTCTTTACTATAAAAATAAGTGACTGCATAGGTTATTAGTTTACAATGTCTGTGCGCAATCCAAAAATGTTACCAGAAAGCTAACATGACGGTTAGTTGATAAAGCTTGCATTTTGATTCCCTGTACACTGACAAGACCTCAATTGAAGAAATGCTGTTTTAGCATAAATAGTAAGCACTGCTTTGCAGTTCACGTCAGATAAGAGAGCCTGGTTTTCTCTAGCAACTTGCAGATAACAAGGGGTCCTCTCCTTTTTGCAACAGAATTTGTATTTCTGGTGGTGCTTATTTCACATCTTATTCTTTAAGCTGCTGAGCATTTTAGCTCCTACTGAGTTTAGGGTACTTTGCACTTGATTGTAAAGAGCCACTTGTGACTCACCTATTTGAGAAATGAAAACTGAATTCTACTGTTGGATATGCATATGAGATCATTGTTTGGAACGAAGTACAAGGGTAAAGGGGAAACTTGGATGGTTGTAACGTGTGCCTAACTCTTGAAGAGTTCTGGTAGGTAGACAAAGCCTCTTTAATAAGGGTTGCTAACAGATTTCATGGTGATGTTAGTAACTCTCTTTGTTTTAGTGGAAAAGGGGTCCTGATTTTTTTCCCCATTTTTAATTTGGAGACATAATAAAGAAAAGGCTGAGAATTACTGCCTTCCTCTGTTTAAAAAGATCAGTTGTATTACAGCTTCAAATATCAATTTACATTTTTAAAGAAGTCATTTACATTTTTAACTTTTTTGCAGCTATGATGGAATGCTCTCCCTGTTTTACTATGTCTATTTAGCATGTCTTTAGTGGGTTGATTTAATTTAAAATATCACTGACCATTCTGAAAAATAGATGGGTACCTAAAATTCTGACAGGGATTTTTAGTCTATCATCTCACTCAGCTGGTTGAATCAATTAAAGGACCATTCTGGTCAATGCTTACTATTAAACATTATTGTAAGTATAATTGTACAAGGCAATATGTGCCCTCCATGAACAACAGGTCCCCCCAGTGTCTGGGAGCGCATGGCAGCATTGGGAGTGTGGCGGCAGGAGTGCAGCAGCGGTAAGTGGCAAGCTCTCGCAGACGTCGCCGGCGCTGGCTGCAGGGAGGGGGGGAGTGAGTACTGACCAGGAATCAGTGACCACCTGCAGACACTGCCGGCAGTGTCGGCGGTGACCAGCGGCAATCACTGACCACCCGCAGATGTCACTGGAGGTGTCAGCAGCGGCAGGGGAGAGGGCGAGCAGCGACCACCCACAGGTGCCACTGACAGTGTCAGTGGTGCCTTTTCATAATGAGTGCACCCAGTGCCTTCCCATCTGTCAAATTCTGCCTGATTTTCAGTTACAAGCTCTTTTATATGATTTTCCTCCCCCCAAGCTATAGACACATTTTTCTGCTTCCTGAGAGAAAAGGTCCAAACTTCCTTCTGCCTGAGGGACCCTTTCTACTCTTTCAATTAGGAAGAGCCCCTCAGTTTTATTTTGGAGTGTCATAACCCAATGATTTTTAGTGCCTCGGCACATTGGAATTTTCCCGCCACATGGAGCTTTCTTTGCACGGTGGATTTCTCAGCTGCAGAGAGAAAACCCCGGCGCAAAGAGCTCCCGCCATGCGTATGCAAATTAGTATCCCACTATTGGGCAATTCTAAATTATTCCTACGTGGCGGCTAGCAATTGGCTCGCTAGCCGGATAAAAGGTTAGAGCAGTTTCCGCCCAAGTTGGAGGACTCCACAACCATCTTGTGGGGAACTCTAAGCGCGCTGTGGACCCTAGCAAACTCCGCGTGTGTCTTGGAGGAGGACATAGAGGCCTGATCAGCTTCTAGCCACTCCCCGTCATAGTGGAAAATTTGACGTATTCCCCGTGTTCAGCGTGCAGAGTCGTATATCGACAACTCATCTTGGTTCGGTGCGAGAAGAGATCTCACTTCTGTTTGTTTGTGTGCAACTGTAACTCAAGCAAGTTTCCTTCCTGCACTGTGACCATCGGCAGTGTAAGTAAAGCTTTCTTTGTACAATCAATACGCTTCCGTGCCTAACTCTACTCCGTCGTGGAAAAACCCCACCTGACGGTCCGGGCTACTGGCCATAGCCTTGACCGCCCTCGGTCCCGACATGGAGTAGGTCAACAAAGTTTGTGGCCTAATCCTGATCAGCAAGAAAGTACTGAGAGAAATTATTTTGTTGTTTTGTTCTTTATGTAAAACTCTTACAATAAAGTATTGTGCATACAATCCATGGGGATGAAACTTCATAAAGAAGTTTGATTTTTATCCTGAAACTGTAAAAAAAAAGCCTGTCTGCCACTGGAGCTTGTCCCATGTATCCAACATCTATAGTTATTTTTATAACTAGACTTTCTGGCTTATTTCATAGTTGTTTTACTGAGGTAGGAGGGAGCTATTTTATGTGCTGGTGTTTGCTTGTTGCCTTTAGTATAAATAATGTCTGTGGAACAAGAGATGTTTCAGAAGGAATACTGTCAGTCTTTGTAGTTTGCATTTTGCAGAGTCATTAGTTAAAATCTAATTTTAAGCTTCCAAAACTAGAAATATTTCACCTCACTAAATAGTGTACTATTTATTGTACATTTATTGTATAGCAATAAATAATGCTATCTTTATTCTTGAAGGAACCTATATGAGAAATGTATGGCATTAGATGCTAGGTGAAAAGAACACAGATCTGGTTTTCAGGAGACCTAAATTCAATTTCTGGGTTTCTGTGTTGCCTTGGATAAGTCATTTCTTCCCTCTACCGTTTTTCTCTCTCTCTCTCTCTCTCTCTCTCTCTCTCGGGGTACTTCCAACCCTTCCCCAAGGCAATCCTCTGACTACCACTAAGAAACAAGCCATACCAGCACATTCTACTCTACACATGCTTTGTGCTGAAAAAAGACCTTTAAAGTATCTTTGGGCATGCAGCAAAAATCAACCATACAAGGTCATGTTGAGCTTGCTCCTGAATGGGACACTGTGTATTTGGCACCACTAACACCAGCTATGGAACATTTTGTAAGCAGGTGGCATGGGTGGAGTGGGAATGAGTGGGCAGTAGGGATTGCTAAGGAGAGATATAGCCATAACTTTGGTCTGTCCTGTTCTTTATATGTTGTGTGGGCAGGGAGTGTCTTTCTAATATGTGTGGACGTTACCTTGTACAATAGCACTCTGCTTTCTGTACAGCCTTTTGACAAATTTTAACCAAGGATTCTCAGTGGACACTCACTAGACTTCTGGGCATGTTATCCAATGTTATCCAATTTAAGTGGCTCAGATATCAGAAACATCCAAACACTGCCTCTGTCTTGGAGCCTCTAAATGAGACACACTGTTTTGCATCTGTGAAGAACCAAGACCTCATAGTCTGACTGCGTAGTCCCTTTGTCCAGTACACAGTTGTCACACCTTCTCCCAGAGCTCATTTCTGAAAGAAGGTTTTTTGATCAAGGTTCATGAACACTATCTTCCTGTGATACAAGATGGGGGGGGAGGGGGTGTACAAGTCATTAGAAAACAATTTTTCCTGAATGTAATGCTCCATGCTCTAGCTCAGCCTTCCTTTTGCAGTCTGTGAGAGTCAGCCTTCTTCAGGCAGACAGCCTATGGCTTGTCTTCTCTTCCCTCTACTAAGTCTGAAGTCAGTCCTACTGCTAAATTGGTCAGTCCTGCCCATCACTTCCCCTTTCCTGCCCAAGATTCATGTGTGCTTTAGTTCTGCTCTCATGTGTTCCCTTTCTAATGCCTGCTTTCCTTGTTCGGCCCTTTGATAGCTTTTGACTACTCCAAACTTGAATCACCTGTAGACAAACCTGGGCAAACAGGGCTTGCCTAGGCCTCTGCTAACCCATTGTCCCAAGTTACTTCCACCTCAAAAGCTTCCTGTTACAATTTAGAAACTGACTAATGTCTGTAGCTGAGGAGACATGTGACTCTAAAAGCTGCAAAAATATTTTATTCGCATTGACAACTACATAATACATTCAGGTTCGTTATTATGAAGTTCTAACTTATGCATAAATTCCCCACATTGTCGTGGTTGCTGTAGCTGCTGCAGTATAGATAAATAAATTACAAGTGTTATTCTCTAAAGGAAACAACACTTTCTGGGATGGGTTTTTGCCCTGAGGTGGGCAACTTAATGGAGCCCCGCTGCACTGCATTGAACTGCTGCCTAAGCAGCTGAAGAGAAATGCTTGAAGCTGGTTATCGGGCTGGGAACCCTCAACATCCCTGGAGACAAGAACATTTATCAAGATGCAGAAATATTGATGGAATTTTTTTAAGTACTGCTGTTTGAAAACCTTGGATGCTAGATCCATATTTCAGATAATCAGTAAGTAATAGTGCATATTACCTGTAGTCTTAAGATGACATTTGTAGTCTATAAAACAGACTTTGTTAACTTGGCTTGCCTTGCTGTCATCTTGCTGTGGCATATTTTAACTAGATTTATTCAAAAGCCTATAAATGACAAAATCATTTCCCTCCATTTGACTCTAATGCCATCTTAAATTATTCCTTAACCTCATGGAGGATTAGTACAGTAATGGTTGGTGTTGTTGTAAACAAATTGGGATGTCCTGATGTGTATATATTATCATAAACTTGCAGTGTTTTTATGGAAATGCATTTTTGTCTGTACCAGTGACAATGTGTTTCATTTAGTAAACTTGATCTGGAATTCACCAAGCATGATAAGTGAATGTTATGGATATACCAGATGTAATTTTGCAAGATAAATCTTGATTAAACAAGTATTCCTTGTAGACTGCTATTATTCTTTTACAGATTAAGTAAAAACGTTTCCAGCTGATTCATAACCAAAACATCTTATGTATATTGTTTTACTCTTGTAAATTGAAGTGTTAAAACTTAAGGCAATGTATTTACTTAAATTCTTAGGCTCACAAACACTTATACATATGAAAATGCATTCAGTGGGATGACTCATATGATTGTTGCTCCCCATTTGGGTGAGCAACTGTTGCAGTAAGGCTTAAAAGCCTGATCCTGCAAAATCTTCCCAAAGGAAATAAGCAATCCCAAAACCATGTAGGATAGTGCCCAGTTTTACAAGAACTAATTGTTTCTTTTGTGTGCTTGTAGAAAACTATAACTGCTTATGATGCCATCTGCATAACTGGAGTGCCAACACTATCTTAAAGTTCTGAAGGTCATCCCAGAGAAATGCGATGAATCCTGTGTACCCCAAACCACATCAACTTGCATGTTGTGCTTTAAGTAGGACCTGGTTATTAAAGCTACTTGGCTTTCTTAAATGTTGTTTTCATTTGTTTATAACTGTGATAAACTTCCAGTATTTGATCAAAAAATTTCCAAGCAGGGTATTTGTCTGAAGCAGAGAGGTTTGCAAAATTTTGGCCAAAATGCCTCCGCTAGTTCCAAGAACAAACTAACAAAGCTAGGGAAAAAAAAGTGGTGTTGTAAAACAAAATTAGATATAAATAAAAACTCTGACTTAAAAAAACAAAACAAAACTATCAGGCCTGTTCTCTAGAGCAGGGAACTGTAATTTGACCCAAATGTTCCCTTTTCCATCACTATGAAAATTTGGCCATGGTATCATCCCTTAAAAAAATTACAATTTACATAGTCTTCATTCATACCTCTTAGACTTTAGTAGCCATTTTTTTTTCTAAACATTCCATCCTCCACTGAGTATGCTGGAGCCTTTCAGCTCCTAGTGTTAATTAGACAATACAAACTTCACCCTCCTAGAGTTATTAAGCACTTGGCACCTCTCCTAGCTCTAATGTTTAACATGAATAGCCTGTGCCATCCTAACTGCACAACTGAGCATGCTACCTCATGAGTGTAGCTAGACTTGCCATGGAATGCAGCTCTCAGCTTGGTAAGGCAGATCACCTAAAGTGACAACAGAGATTCTGTCTCTTCTTTTTTCTAAATGGCAGCTGTACTCACTGATATCTAATTGGCATTGCAAAGGAGGCTGCCCAACTCCTATGCAGATCGGAAGTGTGGAGGGAA
>NW_005842954.1:346116-355258 GCF_000455745.1 Alligator sinensis | reverse complement strand
GCCAGGAGTAGAGAAAAGGAATTGGGAATAAGGGGGCAGACTGAGATTGGCTCAGTGTGGAGACATGTCCAGGAATCTGGGACTGGATCCAGTGATGCAAATAGAAAGGCAGGAAGGGACTCTACTCTACCAAGGTGTTGAGGAATTTAGAAAATTAGGGCTTGGGACCAGTGTGAAAGGGGAATGCAGGGGAATACAGATTAGACAAGAATCTGGAATGAACAGCAAAAACAAGAACTGGCTGGGCAAAGAAACTGAAGGCAGGATAGATTTTAAATATATAGACTAACCAAAGCAGATACAGATATAGATTGTGTGTGTGTGAGATGCATAAGTGTTCAAGGGATGAAGCTCACCTCATTAGAAACTGAGACAAAGGGCAAGAGATAGTGAGAAGTGAAGAAGTATGAAATTAAATGATAAACTCAGGGAGGGAGACTTAGGAGCCAGTGCAAGGGGAAAGAGATGGATCTGATGAAGAGCTAGGAAGTGAGGGACTTGTGATTACCTGGACAATAGGAATGGGATGAAAAATATGAGAAATCAAGCCTGAAACTAACTAAATGAAAACAAAGGGACTGAACAGGGATCCAGAAATGGGGATTAGACCAAAACTAGGGGCAGGGGCTGAAGGAGTCAAATGTATGAAGGAATGGGCAGAAAAGTATGTGCCTACTAGAAGACACTCCACTCTAGAGCCTGGAATGAAACTCAAGAGTCCTGATGTTTTGCTGTCCTTTGGCTGTCAGCAAGTCTCTAAAACCGACTGGCAAATCATATCATGTCCCATCCCCAATCCTTTTTATAGCATATTGCAATAATGTGTTGTAATGATCTATCAGTTATTCCCCTAGCTCATATTTATGTCAGGGGGCAGGGTCTACCCAGTTCAAGGAGGTGGCCAGATGATTTTGTGGGGAGATCATGGGGCTGTCCACCGTTTTCATGGGCTGACCATGGTGGAGGTCCCATGAATCAATCTCTGATTGATTGTGAGGGTTGCCTGTCATGCAGCCCTGCACTTGCCCCCAGTTGGTGGGGAGGGGGTGGGGCCACATAACAGGTAGCATTCTCAGCCAATCAGTGGTGAGGGGTGGGTGGCAACCATCTTGGCTCTCCTTCATGTCTGCAGTCTCCCTCCCCACTTTTCCCCTTGATGGGCTGTGCAGCCAGCCTGCAGTACTCCCTCTGGGAGCCAACATTTTATTTTCAGTAAGTCCCCCCACCTCACTTTTTTTTTTTTGCCGATTTTTGTGGTGATTGCCCAATTTCACAGGCAATGCTGGATTTCATGATTTCTGTGAAATCCACAAAATTGTGATTGAGATAGGTCCCTACTCATGTAGAAGTCTGTGGTGTGAATCTAAATCTTCTACCTTCACATGATTTCTATGAGATGCCAAATAATGGATTTTCTCTTTTGGGGGTTTGTTAGGGTTTTTTTAAAGACTAAACTACACTTATATAGATCCCCTCCCCCACCCATCCAACAAAACTCCATATGTTTAGTGTGTCACCTCAGGACTTATTCATTGTACATGTTTCCAGGCCTGCTTTGTCTATAGAATGATTAACCTAATCATTAGCTTTTCTAGGTCAACATTCACTCATAACATGGTTTCATAGATAATAACTTTCTCTTCCTGCAACCTTGGCCTCAGTCACCATGCACCTACCAATTTATGCAGCAAGGGACCATCGGTGACCATCTCCTCTACTCCATGTTCCTGACTGATTCCAAGGGTTAGTCATTCTTTTGCAGTAAATGAGGTGGGGTATCTATAGAAAAAATACCATGTAACTGTAATTATATTATGTTTTATAATGTTTATGAACATGCTGCATCATAATGTTTTCATATGACTGGACCAAATTACGGTTGCACGCAGTACCTTAATTTTAGCTTTTACCAGCAGTGGAAGGCTGAGAGTATTTTTCATACATTTTTATCAGTAAAATCAGTTTCAACCAGGAGCCCAACTTTACCAGCCTTAGAGAGGATCCCAAAATGGCGTTCTATGCATGAAAATATTACTGTTTTAAGGTCCAACATTTCAGGACCAGCCTATGCTACCTAAAGCACAGAGACATCTTGTGATGAGGAAGTATTTACATAATTATGCATTCAGCAAAAACCTGGTTAGGCCATACTTCACAAGAAACTATACCCTTTGTGATCATACCTCTCCTTCCTCAAAGTCAACAATAGAAGGATTGAGCAGACTGCTGGCAAGCATCTGCATCTGCTCAATGTATCTGACACAGACTTTCAGTGGGCCTGCTAAGACCTAGCCTTATCTTCCGTGCTTACCTTGGTTCCTGCATAACGTTTTCCCTAGCTCCTTGATTCCTGTACAAATCTCCGATTCTTTCTTTTTAAACTTTGATTTTGGCCCAGATCCCTGTTGCTAACCCTTTGCTCTGGACTGCCTACCTCTATTTATGACAGATTCATGTTTATACCAGTGGTATGAAGTGGTATCTTCTGCTCCTGTGGGGCAGGGAGATTACCCAGAAGCCATGGTCTGACATTACTAGGTATTAAGGCTAGCATGACTTAAGTAGGAAGGTACACATTAGAAAAGTGAGGACATAATTTTGTGCCAGGTTGATTTGAAAAGTAGCAGTTGTAGTTAAGTTGCTCTGTGTGTGTATTCTAATATTATAAAAGCCAAAGTCTGTCTGTCTGTCTGTCCATAACAGTTTATTCATGCTCTGATTGACTAACAAACAGACAATCAGAGTGCAAAGAAACATTCTAACAGAAGGTAACCCACTGCTATGGTGGTAGGGACAGAGGGGATGGGGATGGCAAGGCCAGCGCAGCCCTGCTCCCTGGAGGCAAAGGCAACAGAGCGGATGGAAGGTGGGGGATGAGGCCATGGGGAGCAGGCCCGGACCTCAAGCAGCAGGAGGGCCTGCTTCCCCACCCCCTCCCCCCTCCCCCATCATTCTTGATGGACAATTGGCTAATGTGTGCGTGTGTGTGTGTATGTATGTATGTATATATGTATGTACACACACACACACATATACTCAGGGGAAAGGACGAAACTCCAGTAAATTGTATTCATCCCATAGTTTTTCATATCAAGACCTACCCAGTATGTATGTATATGTATATGTGTGTGTGTGTGTGTGTGTGTGTATACTGGTATATCTATACTGGGTAGGTCTTGATATGAAAAACTATGGGATGAATACAATTTACTGGAGTTTCATCCTCTCCCCTGAACACTACTAATGCATCTCCACTGGTACCTACGTTATACATATACATATACATATACCTACATATATATAAAATCAGGCATAGTAGGGTGGCACCTTTAACACTAACTCATTCAGAAAGGCGAAAGTTTCATAGGCTCCAGACTTGCAGAGAGCAGGGGTACTAAATTGAAAAGAATAAAGTAATTTAAATACAAAGGATAGGGAAAGGAGGACGTTTCCCTGAGGGGTCAGGCCAACACTCAGGATCTCAATATTGCACTGTTAGACAGGAGGGCATGGTGTACAATTGCACATGCACACATAAAAAAATCAGTTAAGCACACATACACTCACTAGGTGCATACACCCCCACTAGGCATACATACTCACACTAGGAACTCAGATACACACATGTTCAAAATAACCAGTCTAGGTTCATGCACACCTATCACCAATTTAAGCCCATACATGCTACACACACCAAATTTAGACAGAATCACTTACCAACACCTGCACATCCAATACACATATGTGGATTACTAATTCATATACCACACATACACATACAATGATATCTATATATGTATATATGTGTGTATTCACTAATTCACACACATACCACCCACCTACACATACACTCAGGTGAGTTCCTAAGTTGGGTGTTGTGATGTGTATGTATGTATGTATGTGCTTGGCGTACTTGGGATACCTGGGAAAAGGTTAAGGTAAGAAAGTAGAAGTGTAGGGAGTGAAAGTTGCTGGGAGTGAAAGTTACTAGGACCAGGATTAGAACCGGTAGACTGCAGGGGCCTGGGCTGAAGAACTGAGGCTCAAGGGTAACTTTAGGTTAACTGATTTTAATTGATTAAAAGACAACACCCAAAACCTGCAGGACAGGGGAGCGAGCGATGCCAGCACAGAGGCTGGGACTGGAGCCAGAGCTATGGAGGAGCTGAAAAGGTAGGTGGGGAGAGGGAAAATGGGACTAAGGGAAGTGTGGGTGTTAAAGAGGTGCTCTGGGTATGGGGAGCCAGAGGATGGCTCCAGGGCAGCTAGAGAAGCTGCAGGGAGTGGCAGTAGGTGAGGGGAGCTGCAGAAAGGCTCCAGCTGCTGGAGAAAATTGCAGGACAGCCAGGAGGAGCTGGGAAGCTGTGGGGGGTGGGGGAGGACTACAGAAGATGTGGGGGAAGCCTGAAAACAGAGAGACGGACAGCAGAAAATTACAGGAAAAGTGGCAGGAGAGCCTGGAAGGTGGCAGGGCAGTGGGAAAGCATAGAAAGCCAGAAGAAAGTCACAGGGAAAAGGCAGTAGGAGCATGGGGAGCAGGGGGACAGCAGAAAATCACAGGAAAAGGCAGTGGATGGCACAGGAGGCTAAAAGGAAGCAGGGAGAGCAGGAGAGCAAGAAGAGGCTGAGAGGTGGCAGAAAAGGGGAGACGGAATTGGGAGGAGATTGGCAAATTAGTGGAGGAGGGGTGCTGGAGCTGGGAGAGAGAGAATGAGGCTGGAATTTAAGATAAGGAAGGAACTGGGGTTCAGTAAAACATGACCAAACTCGGGGTTGCAAATGACAGTGGTTTTATTGAGCAGGGAAGATGGTTCCCTTGCACCCACACACACAATGGCAGCAGGGGTTAGAGAGGCTTGGTGCAGAGGCTGAAGTCCACTGAAGTCCAGGAGGAGACAGAGAGACAGAGAGAGTCCAAATTGTAGAAGGAGGTGTGCAGGTAATATCTACCTATTCCAGGCTGGAAGTTGATCCTCGATGGCCAGTCAGGGTCTCCTTCAGCTCGGTGTTGTCCAGAGGGGATCGCCGGCAAGGCCTCTGGGGTGGATCGGTGATGTGAAGCTGGTCTGGTCCGATGTCTTTTAAATGCTGGTCTTGTCTCTGTTCCTGCGTGAGGACTGTGGTTCCTGGATGAATCAATGCGAGGTGATGGCTCAGTCATTACAGGCCATTCAGTAGAGGCCTGCTACCGTTGTATTTCAATCATTCCCAATCACTCTCATTCATCCGGGAACCAATTCACATGGGAGGGGTACGTGAATCATACAGTTGCGACACAGGGGATGCCCGGGCAGAGGACACAAGATGGAGACTTGACATATAAAATGGAAACTTGACATGACTTTGGTTCACTTACAAACAGAGACCTAAACCATACAATATCCATATGAAACAATAAAAATCAATATGAAAATGATAATAATACAATATACAACAGTAAAAATCAATACAAACCTAATAATAATACAATATAAAACAGTGGATATCCAAAACCAAAAACTTGCTACCAAAATAAAAATGTTAAAGCTTATCCTAAGTCTGAGCTCACTTATGCTTGTCTATTCGAGAGGGAGAGAAAGAAAAGCCAGAAATAATTGGGGAAGGGAATGCATATCTATCATATATATATGTATTAAAAAAGAAAAACTGGGGGTTTTGCTACAGACAGACTGAATTGTGTTATGCATGGTCTCAGCAGAGGTTCTGGATTCTTATCCCATTACCTGGACTATCTTTCATAACCCTTACTTTCTGTATTGTGTTAACTGCTTTGTTTATCCTTTTGATCTCATCAAATCCCTCCCCTTCCCCTCTCTCTGCAGTGCACCTTCTCTCTATCCTTTATTCCCCCTTTCCCTATCCTTTCTTTCCCCTATTCCCTATCCTTTATTCCCTTCTATTTAGTACCCCTGGTCCCTGCAAGTCTATTCATAGCATCTGACAAAGTAGGCTGTAGCCTATGAAAGTTTATGCCTGAGTGAGTTTTAAAGACACCATCATGCCCTGCCTTCTGCCTGACTTGAGAATAATATGGCTAAGTACCTCTCTCAAATCTGTATTTATCTAAATTGCTGTAAATAGCAATCTATTCACATGGCAGGCACCTTTTAAAATGTAGCTCACTATATTACCATCTGGTAATGTATGAGCAGGTATTCTATGTAATTAGACTGTGAAAATATTTGTGACTCTAGTCAAACTTGTAGAAAAGCAGAAAAACAAATGAGTAACCACTATGCAGGAGCTCACTAGTAATCATCATAACAGAAACTGATTTGAATTTGAACATAAAACATCTTGCAATGTTTAATAGCTAAGCCACCAAACACAGCAGAAAGTAAATCACTTCCAGCACAGCAGTCAGAGGGTCAAATTTTCTTCTTGTATACCCTAGTATAATTCTGTCAAAGTCAGAGGGCTTGTTCTAGTGAACTCAGGAGGAGGATTTGGCTCATTGCCTGTTTTCAGTCTGCACATATGGTACTAATTTTGGAAGGATTTTCTGGTTGTCCTCATGGTTATAAAAGGAGGGGGAAAATACATATTTTCTCAGTTAAATTCAGATAAGTCATCTTAGATAACTCTTAAAGCATACTATGCAAAAAACCACAAACTAATTATCTCTTTCTTCATGCTTTGCTATGGAATTGGCATCTAAATTCACAGGAATGTTTGGGCTACCTGTCCCATAGGCAAATCTGCTTTGGGGCAGTGAACTATTTCTCTGGAGTCCTGTTGCTCTTGGATATATAGCTGAGCCCCAACTCTATTAGAATGCAGTGCAAAATGTACCAGTCATTTCTCTAATTACAGGCACTGAAATCCATTTGCCTCTAGCTTGCTTGCTTTGGCATTCCTTTTTTATGTCCTTAATTTTTTGTTGCTGGTGTTATTAATTTAAAGGTGTGGGACATAATAGTCACTGTGCTTTGTGTTTGGAGAATTGGTTTAAGGTCTTTAAATATGTAATCTGGCTCCAGATGTTAGGTAGATAACACCCCAGAGATGCTTGTTGGGATCTTCAATAAAGACTGTCACCAAATAGCCTTTATTGTTATCTCCCAACAGTTGAAGTTACATTAGCATACTCTGACCTGTTAGAAAGTTCCCAATAGTTCTATATCTTCTTCAGTTGGTTCCCTCAGTGTGAGGTTCTTGTGCAGGAATTCTTGGAGAAACACTTTTTCCGTGGCTCATCCCTCATAATCTATCCTCTATATGACTTATTGCCACCTCTTCTGAGATGAATCCTCTCTCTCCCATAGTAGGAAGGAGCAAAATAGTCTCTTCTCATCAGGGTTTAGAAATAGACCCTAGATTAAGCTCAGTGCAACAAGGTGCACAGGTATGTCATCTGTGGCAGGGAAGGTACAGGTTGCAGAAGTCCTATACTCAGCAGCCTCTGAAGAGATCCCACACAGGCGATGACCTTGTTTTCCCAACCTTTTCCTCTTTTTTTCTCCCCTGGTTTTCATGCAGGACTCTACTTTCCTATTCCACCTCCCCAGATGCTCTCTACCAACTTGCCTTCTTTTGGGGTTTTTTGTTTGTTTGTTTGTTTGTTTGTTTTTCCATTATTTTCTCTATTCTGACCCATTTGACAAATTAATGTATCTGATGGCTATAATGCTCTTTCATTTTTTATTTGTTTTGAAACAAGTTTTAGGTGTAGTCCTAAAACCTCTTTTCAGAAACTTAACTTTACTGGTGGACCCACAAACCCAACTTCGCTGGTGGAAAGAGTAAGTGAGGCAGGAATTGCTTTCCCTCTGTCCTGATCTATTTATTGGGTTGATACTTCACAGGTGACAAGTTTTACTCTTGATAAATATTTACAGATCATTCCAATTAAAGGCAGGCCTCAGTTTACTAAAATAACCGGAGTTGCCTTATGCCCATTGCTTTCTTGCATACTATCATTATAGATCCATGTGGAACACAGTCATTGGGTTCACCTTCAGGAGAAAATAGTTCATCCTCCTTGCTTTCTGACTTTTACTTTGTTTTGTACAAGTGCTTGAGGTGAGACCAGTAAAGGCCTCATGATTATACTTTACCTCCACAGTCACAGAACCTTTCACGGAGTCTCATCAATTCTGAAAACACCCAACTCTTCCATGTTCCCTCCCAAAAAGTTAAATGCTCAAATTATTGCTTGTGTTAGCACAAAATTATCTTCCTATTCTTCTCTCTTCACCATTGAAGAAATATAGGATAGTCCACAAGTAAAAATTCAAAACAATCCCACTGAAACTAATTTATAAAAAAACTGTCAAAATCATATACAGGATCCAGAAGCAGAAGTGAATAAAAAGATGGCTGTTGAGCTAAGATACTTTTTTATTTAAATGGTGTATTTCTTGTCCCTATGAACTTTAGTTTTCCCTTTTCGGCTAATAGTACAAAAGTGCACACTCCAGACACAGAGTTCTATTTATGAAAAAAGAATTTTAGTTGCAATACAAAGAGAGAAAGCAGATCAAGAATGCACAGCAACTAACATCCCACAGCCTTGTATAATTAAGATGAATCATTTTTTTTAAAGGATCCAAGCTTAATAAATTTAAAATTGTGACTGAGCAAGACAAACATCTAGGTAATTCAAATTTGCTCCTGGCATATGTTAGACCAGGTTGGCTGATAGGTCCCTAGCCATAAACCACATCAGGTTTCATATTAAAAATGGTAACAGACTCAAGACATATGCAAAATATGAGTTATGCTACCCCCCAAATATTAGTTGATCTATTGACCTCTGTCCTTTGTCTTTTCCTTCCAGAGAAGGGCCACTCGTATGGTTAAGGGCCTACAGACCAAGCCTTACGAGGAGAGACTAGAGAAACTGGATCTATTCAGCCTCCACAAGAGAAGGTTGAGAGGCGACCTTGTGGCTGCCTATAAGTTCATCATGGGGGCACAGAAGGGAATTGGTGAGTATTTATTCACCAAGGCGCCCCCGGGGGTTACAAGAAATAATGGCCACAAGCTAGCAGAGAGCAGATTTAGATTGGACATTAGGAAGAACTTCTTCACAGTTAGAGTGGCCAGGGTCTGGAACGGGCTCCCAAGGGAGGTGGTGCTCTCCCCTACCCTGGGGGTCTTCAAGAGGAGGTTAGATGAGTATCTGGCTGGGGTCATCTAG
>NW_005842954.1:338136-346101 GCF_000455745.1 Alligator sinensis | reverse complement strand
GGGGGTTGGACTCGATGATCTATTGAGGTCCCTTCCGACCCTAACATCTATGGATCTATGAATCTATTTGTGACCATTTATTTATGAGCCTGTCTTCCAGGTAAGGAGCCATTCATCCATTCTTAATCACAAACTATTAATTATGGGCCTTTAAGATGGTGGTAAAATACTGGCCTGTGTGATGGGGCACCAAGTCTGCCCCATCACAGAACTTTGGGGGAGTGACGGAAAGCAGAAAACTTACCTTAGCCACCAGTCCCAGGAGAAAAGGGGCGGGGCTACCCAGATGGGAGAGAGAGAGACTGGGAAGAAAACGTAAACAAAGAGAGCAGCACAGGTCAAGGGAGAGGGGAGAGAGTGCTGGCTGTGAGAGAGACAGCAGATGGCTGGAAGGACTTAAAGGGGAAGTAACCCAGATTTAGCTAGAAAAAGAAAAGAAAGCAACCCAGAAGAAACAGGGAGAAACTACAAGAAAGAGAAAAGGGAATTAAGAAGGGTCCTGGAGAGAGACTTACCTGGGAAGCTGAAGTGAGTTAACAAAGGAGGACTTTGAGTTGGTGAGTCTGATACCTGAAGACATCGAGTAACATCCCAGTGACTTAAAATTAAGAGAAAGGAATGAGAATGAATGAAAAATAACAAAGAGAAGAGAACCCCCGATTTTGATATCGGTAGTAAATAGAAGGTGACCTAGGATTGCTATTTGCTTGGGACCCCTGCGGAAGAGAACGAGGCAAGCAACCAAGAAATTGAGAGTTCTCAGAGAGAGAGGGAACTAAATATATATAAGATGTAATTTATCTAAGTGAGCCATAATAGTTGTGCAGAAGAGTTATTTTCATTGAACCGCAGACACAATATCTTCCTCATCTCTCAGGACTGTGTTTATTTCTGTACCTTATTCCATCAAATTCATGGCGGGTGAGAAATAAAGGAAATTAACCATTCATATTAAAACAAGAGATGTTGATTTATTTTACAGGCGTAGCTTAACTCTCACAGTCTGGTTGAAGGGAAATGGAAGCCATGCCATTGACTTTAACAGATCTGGGTTTCCATCAAAAAGTGCAATTCTGATGATCTCTTAGGAGACTTTCAGCCTCAGAAGTTACCAGAAGTCGAATGCACTTTATGTTACCATACCATTCAATGTATCTGAATGAAGGAAAGCTGTGGTTTCTCTCAGTGAGTAGGTGAATAACCAAGAAATAGTGAAGTTTTGTAGGTCTAATGTAATGAATTTGAATGGCACAGCAAAAATCATTGCTGGGCAAGGAAGGGCTTTACTAGGTCCTTAGGATGTTTTGCCCTTCAAGTCAATACATTTTCTATTTTAGCCATCAAATATGTAGCAGTTTTGTGTCCCTACTAGATTAAATGCTATTGGCATAGTTTGGCATATGTCTAAAATGTTTTTTTTTATAGTATTACATGGCCCTTGTCTGAAGCTAATGGACTTATAGTGAGTCCCACATCAAAATTTGCTTGACTGTCTGCTATACAGTGAGAAAACCTGAAAGGAAAGAAATGTTACTGTTCAGTCCTTATACTCTGAAAACTGTGTTTTCTATCTTGCATTCAACCATTAAGCAAATACACTGTACAATACAATGATAAATAACACCTGATTCCTTATAAACCTTGAGTTCTAGCTATAGAACAGTCCAAGGAAACTTGTTTCCTACTTTAAGAGTCTACTTATTCCATTTCTTTTAAGTTTTTATTAAAGATTTGGGAACAGCCACTTAGTTTTTTTCAAATGTCTATTACATCTCCTTTGAAAATGAGAACACACTTTTTTTTTGGCAAGAGGATATTGGTTTGGCTAATAAAACTGTGTGTGAGGCCAAAGGGCACTTCATATGTCTAGGATTTGCCAATTTGCTCAGACTGAGTGTCAAAATACTGTGACGGTTTTAGTGTATGTTTGCAAAAAAAAAAAGTAAATCAAGATATAAAGAGATAACGTAGATTCTGGTTTCCAAAAGATTCCTTCAAGTGTATTCATCTTATGGGATGCCTGAAAAACCTCAGACTGTTACATTTGGAAGACCTGGATATTCTGCATGCGTCTATTCTTTACCATTTTGTTTATATCAAATCTATAAGGATTGACAATCCAAATTGCTTGGCTTGCTAAAGTTTGCTCAACTTCTGTGTGCATGTGCTCATGTGCACTTTTGGTAGACCTTCTGAGTCATGTATATTCTGCAGCCACTGGGCTTAATTCTTAAAGTTTTACTCAAGCAAAACTATTTATGTCAATGCCTAAGGGAGAATAGCAATATTACACCCTACTTTCCTTCCTGCACCATAGTGGAATAAGGGCTATTTCTGTGGTTTGATCCTGAAGGCATTTGGAACCTACGATGGGCGTGTGTAGACAAAATGGGGGTCCTAAATTGAAGTAGTGGGTTTTTAAAAGCACTATCTTAATTTAGGACAAAATCCCCCCCCATGTTACGCTCCCATCCAACTTACCTGCCTCTCTGGTGGCGGGGAGGGGAGGGGGAGCTGCAGGTAGGCAGAGCTATCCCTGGGCTTCAGGGGAGGACTGGTGTTTCCCTCTGTGGCAGCGGTAGGCACCCCCCCACCCCCGGTGTCATCCGCCCACAGGCACCCGGCTCAGGCAGTCCTGGGGAGGCACTGCAGCCACGGAGGGAAGCACCGGCCCCTCCGTAGCTCAGGCAGGTAGGCTGGCTCTGGGGTGGGAAGGGAAGGGGGAGGGGGAAGATATCAGGCTTGCCACTTTTCTTGGGTTGACCCTGCCTTCCCGGGCTACTGCCAGGCTGCCTGCAGAACTTCCTGCAGAGCCGCAGAGCTGCACAGAGCCTGGTGCTTCACTCCGCAGCTGTAGGGGCAGCAAACTAAAACTCCTCAGAGGAGTTTGTTTGCTGTGCCCCGAGTCATTTAAGGTGCATTACGCCTCTGAATTTCATACAGCATTTGGAATTACCATATTTTCGCGCATATATCCCACGGGTTATGCATGATTTTACAAAAAGAAAATGATGGATGTAGACTATGCAAGGTGCGGGCTATGCAGGTGACTCCAAGCCAAGCGGCACCTCCCCACTGGGTCCCGGCAGTGGTGTGGGCAGCCTGGGGGGGCCGCAGCGGGGCCTCACCCTCCGTCTCCTCACCCAGGGGCACCGTTGCCACCACCTGCCGGAGTATGTAGTGAATGCCCAGCGGCACCTCCCTGCTGGGCTCAGGTGGGCCGGGCTGCACCTTCCGCCTGGGGGGGCGGTGGTGTGGCCAGGCTGGGAGGCTGTGGCGGAGCCTTGCTCTCCATCTCCTTCTCGCCCGGGGGGCAACAGCGCAGGCAGGCTTGGGGGCTCCTCCTCACCCGGGGGCACGGGGAATACAAGGGAGTGCGGGGAATACACGGGCGTGTGCTATGCATGGACTATTTTTTGAAAATGCAATTTTCCACGGATTATACATGGGTGCGGGTTAGATCCATATGCGGGGTATATGCACGAAAATACGATAATGTGCAATACACCACTGAAGCATGCAAACAGCAACACCATTAAAGCGGTTCAAAAGTATTTGGACCACTTTCAAGTGTCGTGCACACACGTCCCTCATTTTGGCTACACACGGCCTACATCATCAATTGAACCTTCCTCAGTTTTAAGAGATAAGGGTTGATTTCCACCTTCCACCCTCCATCCTGCTCCACAGACAAGAGAATTCACAGCCAACCAGTGTCACTTTCAATTTTGTGTTCTGTTGCTCAAATGCTTTTGAACACACACTTCTTATTTGGCTGGCTAACATGCTGACACAGCACCGATTCTAATTTCCTGGATTTATTATCTACAGCTAATTTAGGTATCAAAACCAAGCAAATTCTTTCTATCAAACTTCATTTTTCCCTAGGTCTCACTTTCCCCTGGACATAGCCTGAGGCTTCCTTCAGTCCTTTGGGCACGAAGAAAAAGATTCTAAAAAGACTGGCCATGCAGTATTTAAGATATTTTATTTGGAATAAGAGAGATCAGGTTTATTTCTCTTGGTTAAAAGAAGAATGAATTGCTTCCAATGATTAATCTAGGTGTGGGGGTGTTTTCCAGGAGATTAGAGTATTTCAGTATTACTCTTCAGTGGGATTCTTCTGCTGTGAAGGAGAGGGAAAATGAAAGTAATTATCCTTATTTGTTAAAAATCAGTTTGTGAATCAAGGTGGGTTTACATTAGTGGATAGAACTGTCCTGTTATATAGATCTGCCCCCTAACTGTATCTCCTCTCCAAGTTCATGTTCACTTGGTTTTGGTACAGATGGGGAGTGGGAGCTTTCTACAGCATTGTAACATAATAGGGAGCAAGAATTGTAGTAAACTATAACTACAAGTATCTCTGGTTGAATTTGCCTTTATTTAGTGCCCTTGGAGCACTTCTTTGTTTGTTTTCAGGATGATTGTTCGTCTTACCCCAAGTTTTAATAATTTTGAAAATTGGCAAGTAGTGTTTGTTACTTAGGCTTTAACAAGTAACATGACATAACTTGGGCTAAAATGTTTCAAAAGTAGCAACTGGCTTTGGGTACCTGCTTGAAATACAGCATCTTAAGGGGCCTCAATTTAACAAACTGCTGAGCTTGGAAAATCTAAGAAGAAAAATGTTTCCTCTGGAATAAATCTCTCTGTAGTTTCTTTTTATGCTAGTTTTATCACTGGGCCATGGGCAGCCCCTGACAAATGTTTGTTTTGAGGTTCTCCAAAGTCTTCAACTTCCTATTTCACAACACCTCTATCTAACACTTGAGATGGTTTGCATTAAGGATGCTAGTGAGAAATCTCTGTGTTGGATTGAACTGGATCTTTCCAATTCACCTCGGTATTTATTTGTGGATGGTTTGCAAAATGCTGGCATGTTAAAGGTTAAAATGAGATGTCTTAGTTGCTAACGTTTTCTTGGACTTCACTAATAATTCAAGGCAACTCAAAATGTAAAAGAAGCCTGAGAAAACAAACAAGGTAATGATGTCCTAGGTGCAAGACTAACTTACGTCATCAGGCAAAGACTCTCAATGTGTTTTGTCCCACAAAAGATGCCATTTTGGTATACAGTCAATCTTGAACTGTGTTTCTCTTTACATTCTTAGAGCGATTATAAAATAGGCCACAAATTTGCTAAACAAACTGAGGTTCCAGATCCTACATAATTTTGTTTTGTTTTTTTCCTGGCAGTAGAATTCATGAGCACAATTCCCTGCAGGCAAGCAGAGATTTCTTTATTCAGTTTCCTGCTCTGTGTTTTCTCTATGATTCTACTATCTTGCCTTGTACTTGGGACTTTATTCTGATATCAATATTAAGCAGTCATTGAGTAGTTGTTTCAGGCAGCTTTGAAGGCAAAGTTTCTGATCTGAGGAGGCATACACACAAGTGCTTGAACTGATGCATCCTACATGTAAAACTACTGTGTTGCAGTATGCATGGTCTATAAATGTAGATACCTGGTTGCAGGACTGGAGATCCTGTAGTGGAATTGTGATGCCAGCTGAAGATTTGCCTCCAGAGCTGTCCTGGATTCCTAAAATTACTTAGTTTGGTTTGGTATTGTAGGCTTGGAGCTTATAGACTCCTAAGGCATGTGAGAGGAATGTGGCCAGAGGCTTTGCTATTTTGAATTAAACAAAATCCTGTAAATAAACTGAAAGTTCCAAAGAAGGTTTTGACTTTGTTGTTGTTTGCTGTTGTATCACCTGAGTCTCCTATAAATTCTGCCTTCAACTGCTCAGATTTTTGCTCTACCACAGTAAAGGAAATTTAAGAATCGAAGGTTCTCCCTGCATTTACTAAATGCACCAGAGAGGCTCACATGAAATAATTAATTCTGTTTAGATGATCAATAGCGTTTGAAGAAGGAAGTATGGAGGGCCTTACATGACTAGTGGAATATGTTTTTGTTTTCCCATTTTCCCTTCTAAGAGTGTACATACTAAGTACACTACATTTATTTTAAATTTATTTTAAATTTTAGGATGAAAATATATTATTAGCTCTGTCTTGTATTGCCAGTTGCATACCAAACTTTCTCAGTCCACCCTATCTTAATATGACACTGGTCAGGTAGGGTAATTAAGGAAATGGTGTTGTTTTAAAAATCATGATACAATTTATCTATATATTTTTTTTAATTGCTTTTACCAGTCCTACCACAGTTGATTGAATTTGGCTAATGAGACCGCAGTTAGTTTCATGTCTAGCAAACATCTGTATCCAGTTTCACTTTCAGATGCTCCTCAGGGTTGTCATCCCCAAAACATTTGTTTAATGACAATCTGCAAACTTTTTTGCTGTAAACCAAGGCTGCCAACTTCTAAGTGGCCAGGGCCTGCACACATGATGAACTGTACCAGCAGGTGCTGCACTCCATGGGATAACACTAGTGGGGCCATGTCCCCACCCCAGGCTGCACATCATATATGTACATGGGTGGGTGCTCCCCAACCATACTACACCAAGCACACATGTGTGCCCCCACCCACTGCACTGTGCATGGGTGAGCAGGCACTCCCTTGTGCCACTGCACCACATGCACAAGGGTGGGTGGGTACCCCATTCATTGCTCCTGCATGGAGCAGTGCTCAGCAGCTCTCAGATTTCTTTGTGGCACCACAGAACACAGGCGCTCCAGGCCACCGTTAGCCAGCACTGTGGGCTGTGTCATGCCATGCTGCCCTATGACCTGGAACTAGATTAGACAGTGGAAGCCGAGGAATGGAGGGGGAGTCCCAAGACCCAGGATGTTGCTGCAGCTGGAGCAAGGGGCAGTAGCAGCCAAGTGAAAGCCTGGGAGCCGCATGTTATATTCCTCATGAGCTTCATGTGGCCTGCCAGCTAGACAACTCAGATGTATACTTTTACTTAGCCTTGCTTTGTTTTGGAAGTCTGAGTTTTGCTAGCATAGTGGAAGGCGACAAGGTACCATCCTGTTATTTTATCTCTTTGTTAAGTTTTTGTAATTCCTGTGATTTGGGGGAATGAATGAGAGATGTTTGTTATACATTTGTAGTTGTCACAATTGAGATATTGTGGCTGGCTAAAGAACGCCATGTGATTTATGAAGTGTTAGTTTTGTCTCCTTCACACTATTACAATGGAATGAGGGTAATGCTCGTGCTTTGAGATGCTTAGCATGTGGCTGCATAGCTGATGACAGAAATAAGTGACATGGTCTACATCCACAGCTTTGACAGTTTTTATTATATGGTGGTTCCCGTAATTTTAAGCTGCTAAGAGATGACTGGTGTGTTTTGTTGTCTTCTACTTATGCCATCCCCAGCTATGTAGCATACCCTACCATCATTTACTGATTAGCCTTCCTTCTGTGTATAAGTCACCAACCAACTTCCTGGAAAGTGGTACATTCCCTTGGTTATGTCACCCTTGCTGCATGCTACTCCAGGTCTCTCTTCCCTCTTTGTCAGGCCTCACCAGGTACAGGTCTCACCAGGAGCACATGGCCATTGCCTGCTCCAAGGAGGACCTGCCTCTCCACAGCCTGCATTTACTCTTTAAGTTGAGTAGCTGGTTTCCATAGGTTTGTATTTATGTTATCTTCATGACTTTCCAGATTATGGTTGTGTGCAGGAGGCAGGGAGAACACCTGCAGGGTGGCAAGAGCCACAGATTCTGGTTCACATCTAAATGGGATGGAGAGAGGGTACAAGCACCCCAGGTTTTAGCCCATGCACAGGAGGCATGAGAGGGATCAGCCCTACTTCTCCCTCCCCACCTCCCCTCCCCGCCTTCCCGAATGATGATGGTTCCTTGGATCCTAGTTCTTGCAAGGAAAGAGAGAAAGGCCCTTCCCCTACCACATGGGAGAGAAGAGCTCCCCCTCAAATAGTGAAGCAGGAAAAAGAAATCAGACCCTGCAGAGGAGCAGGAACCCCCAATTCCATCCTCAGAGGAAGGGGTATGGGAGTGATAGTTGGCCTGCCCCTC
>NW_005842954.1:333230-338043 GCF_000455745.1 Alligator sinensis | reverse complement strand
CTCCACCTGCCCATCCCCCATGTTATGCAACTCCCTGTCACTATTGCATCCCTTCCACTCACCCATAATCCCCACCACCTTTCTGTAAACACCTTTTCCTTTGCCACAACTCAAGACCCATCTTTCCTTTATTCCTCACAGCAAGCATGTACATCCTTAACTTTTTTCTGAGTACCTTCTGAATGTTTCTACTGTACTTGTACTACATTTCATCAAAGTAAGAGAAGGCTAAGATCTCTGACAAAGGCAGATTGTTGTAACATGTCTACATTTCCCCTGTCTCTCCACATTCATACACACTTGAACTGGCACTAGCTGAGTAGAAGACAGGTTTAATTTCTACGAGCTCCCCTTGACCCATACCAACACTAACTAGCTAGAAATTCTTTTAGCTATCCGTGCTGTATGCTCAGAGTGGAATTCCTTTGGCTTGCGAGTGTTAGGCTTCTGTCTATCCTGAGATGCAAACTCTTTCTTGAATTATTTTTCTCATTGTTGCTTCCTTCAAGTAAGAGTAGGTGCCATGTAGTAACTGAGATGAATGTCAAATAGTCTCAATTTTGGACATGAACACAGCCATGGTTAGACTTCTATGTGGGCAATAATGTTGATAGACAATGGAAACTGTAAGCAGCATTGTTTTTCAGAACATGGAGCCTGCCTCCATTTTTCAGGAATCCCTTGCTTAAATGAATTTTAATTTGGAACACTCATCCTAAGCATACAACATTTCAAGACAATATAAGAAAACACTTAGACATTAGAGCAACAGAATTGACCAGTGAGCAGACCAACCTTCTTAACCTTATCTGTAGCAGAGTTGACAATCCACAACAACATAGATCAATAGTGTTTTTTATCCCTGGTGCCTTCTTGCAGGTGCCAGGCCAGCATTTCTGAAGAGCTGCTAGGTGGAATCGATGCAGCAAGTATGAAAAGTATTTGTTAGAAATGGAAATTCACAATAAATTAAAAAATAAAAATGTACACCCCAGTGAAACAGTCTGTTGTACTAACTTTGTTAAGTCATACCTCTTTCTTTAGCTGACAGCACACAAGGGACAGATGGACTAGTATCACATCCAGCAACATTTGACTTTCTAGCCTTACTGACCAGGTACCATATACAGATGACTCAACTGCAAGGAATTTTCAGCAAGTCCAGTGCAGGACTTGACTTCATACTTCTGGAGCAACAGCAAGATGGCAGGACTTCTGGAGCAGCATACTTCTGGAGCAACAACAAGATAGCAGGACCCATCTTATCCCCTTCCCATCACAAAGTATAGATACCTCAAATCAGATTAAAGAGTGACCATCAGCATTCAAAGTTAACATGTTTTTTTCACCATGTCATTTTCTAGTGTCATTCTCTTGAAGGGGCCAAATCAATTATCATACACATTACAATGTGTAGCAACAAGGACTCAGAATGTGAGTGCAAATGGTGCAACGACATCCAGCACCAACAATGGGATTGATATGTGGAACATTTATGGTGGGAGGAACACGAATAGAAAGGAAATTAAATTGATTAGTATTGTATGCTTTGAAAACATGTCACTTTGCTGGGGCTTTTTCCACCTGTGTGTTTCCTTGTACTATGACAGACCCAGAAGGAACTATGCTAGACAGAACTGTCTTCACCATTCCCTCTGCAAAAGCAGCTGATATGGAAGAACACCCAAACGCAGCTCTAGTATTTTTGGCATTGTTTAAAGCCTTACATAAACCAAAGAGAGGCCCACAAAAGGAAGACCGCTTGGTTTCAGGGACTGGTCTTGATTTTCTGCTTCGGATAATGAAGAGCAGTAATCTATCTCTAATTAAAAGCAAACAAAAATCTGCAACTTTTTCACATACATACTTCTAGTTTAACATGTTATATATACAGTATTATTTTCTCTCAATTCATCTTTTACCAAATTATGCACAGACAACTTCATCTGCAGGGTCAGGTGGGAGCATTTTTGATTACTAGAATTTAATTCTTTCAGTGCTTGCTTCTTTCTCAGCAGTTTTCAATGAGGGTGTCACTAGGGTGACTAGACTATGACAAGGAGGATGCCAGTCATTTGTTAGAAAGGATTAGGTTTAGTTTTAATAAATAAAATGTTATCTTTTGTATGCTTCTGGAGTAGTACTTTTCTCACATGCAGCAGTGTTGTTGGACATGTTGTTTCAATGAACGAGACCCAAGAAGGGTGTGGGGTTTTCATGCCTCTGACGGTGATTCTCTTTCCTAGACATGTGTTTTTCATTCAGGAATTGATATTTGTCAGCCTGGATGTTAAATGCAGTAAACTATACTACAAGCTTCAGTATAAGATCTATCAGTGTAGCTTTGTATTGTGGTAGACTCTTGGTGCCTGTTAATGTTGCAGAGATTGTTTTCTTCCTACAAAGGTATCTTAAGAGATGTTAGATAATGATAAAAACCTCACTACATACAATTTGTTTCAGAATCAAGGAAAACTCTAATTGCGAGTACAAGATGATGTTTTTTTCTGAGAAATAATACAGCCCCTCAAGAAGAGGAACTACAGCTGAGAGGGGATCAAAGAGTCTATGTACATCACTGGGGATGCCCTTTAGAGGGTCAATTTCCTTTCCATTCGTGTTCCTTGGAGACCACATCAGTTGGTAGCATTTTAAACCTTAAAGGTCAGGCCATATTTTGGTGTTGTCAGGTATCTCATCAGAGTCCCTAGGCCAGCTACCTCAGTGGCTCCCAAAATGCAGATTTCTTTGTACTGCCTCCACATATTCCCTAGGTTGCAACCCCACCTCATCCAGACCATCCGCGTTCTGGGGATGCTCTCCACTGGGGTTACTGTAATTAGGGACCTGGTTCTCTAAGGCCCAAGCTTGCTTCTTTATTAGTAACTGCCCCTTCAAGGGGTTGGTAAGCTCTCAGCCAGGTAGCTCTCTGCTCCCAGAGACTCTCTGCTTGCATACAAGAAGGCTGGGTGCCATGTCTCTGAGTCTTCTGCCCCTGTATCCTCCCTTCCTGCCTCAGCTCCCCATCCCCATTTTCTGGAGATGTGATGTGCAATAGAATGGAAACTGGACACCCTTGGAGGCCCTACATTGCGAAAAGGGTGGTTTTGTAAACTTAATTTCAGGTGTTTTTTAATACAAATCCGTGCATACTTTGAAGCTTGGAGAAAACTTGTTGAGGCACATTAAGAATCTGAACAGTGGAACTTTCTTGTGCAGTGTGGATGGTATCCCGGGCTTCAGCTTCTTTTCCCAAGCTGCAGCTTGAATAGATATGCTATCTGCCTGGTACTCAGCTGTTGCTGGCCTGGGGTCAGTCAGCAACTTTATTATTTGGAGCATTGGGGATGGAAGAGAACCTTCAGGAATCAGAGCTGCTGTCTGCCCAGCTTTCAAGAGATCTGCTGTGCTAGTTGTGACAGAGCATCTTTGTTTGCTCTGTGGGACCCCTCTTCACCAGTCTATCCAGCCTCTTGTACCTTCCTTCTGGGCTAACATACATTCGGTTTGAAGGGGCCCAGCTTGCCACATACTCCAAATGATCTGTAGGATTCACCACTTTGTCACTCTACAAGTTGTTGTTGTTGTTAAATATTGTTTACCTATAGGTCGTTAATCAGTACTTTCCAGTATTTCTGTCCTAATTGCCAATCCTGCAGAACCCAAACCAAAGAACTTCCATATTGGGTCAGACCAAAGATCCATCAAGCCCAGTATGTTTTCCCAAAAGCAGCAAGACACAACCTGATATCATGATTTTCCATGAACTGTTCCTGTTGAGTTAAGTCGATCAGTTCTTAACCCATTTAACTTGTGCTTAACTCAGTATTGTAGAGTGCTAGCTTTTTCAATCAGAATGTGCTGCAGCACTAAGTTAATGTCTTACAAACACTGGTTATATCTCATTCATTATCAACCAAACTTGTAATCTCACCCCTCATCAAAGAATTCTCATCAAAGAATTTTTCCGTATGCAAGTAATAAGACTTGTCTGTGTAGGGATGTTAGGGTGTGGTATGATGGGGTGTGAGCTTGTAGCACTGGCTACTCTGAACTAACATCCCATGCTATTAGTGTGCATTACCAGTGCTTTTGTGCAAGGTAACTCAGTCTGCTCGGAAAGTGAACCCCAGTACCTCAAACTAAATGCATAATGAAAAAGTAGCCAGTGGTGTAGGGAGCTCATTGAGTACCCAGGGAAGGGGTATGGCTGCAAGGACATGCTGACAACAGTAGACCAGGCAGTGGGGGGAAGTGGGGAAACACTGTTCTACAACCATACTCCTCCCCCCCAGCCCCCAGGTACACTGGTTGGTGAAGCACTGCCCTGCCTAGCTCCTATGTCTGGGCAGAGGCAGCACAGGGCTTTCCCTGCCTTTGCAAAGACTCCTGGCAGAAGGGAGAAGCATCCATTTTAGAGTCAGTACCCGATGCCTGCCTCACCCTGCCCTAATTATGCTGTTGAGAGTGACTATACAGGGAGTCAATATGGAGTAGCGAACATGATAGGGTTACCATATATCCGGGTTTTCCCAGACACATTCTCTTTTTTAGACCCCTGTGCTGTGTCTGGGCAAGTTTTGAAAATAAGAGCAAATGTCTGGGTTTTCTGCTCTCCGGGGCTGGGGGCAGTGGGCACGGTGATTGGCTGTTGGGGGTCACGTGCTCCCTGTGCAGACTCTGTCAAGCCAGGTAAAAATGGGGGGAGGGGGAAGGTGCGCTCGCAATGCAGGAGTTGCTTGGGCAGCAGGGCTGGGGAGGCAGGGGTCTATGGGTCAGGAGTGAGGGGCACCAGCAGGGCTGGGGAGCAGAG
>NW_005842954.1:320129-333039 GCF_000455745.1 Alligator sinensis | reverse complement strand
TATGGGCTGCGGTAGGAGTGAGGGAGACCGACAGGATGGGGTGGGGCACAGAGGACAGGAAGGGTGATTGTGGGTTGGGTGTGCAGGGCTCTGGCAGTGCCAGGGGGCTGTGGGTCAGAAGTGAGGGTCACCAGCAGGGCTTGGGAGGTGGGGGTCTGTGGGTCAGGAGTGGAGGGCAGCAGTATGGCTGGGAGGCCCCAGCCCCCAGGTACACTGGTTGGTGAAGCACTGCCCTGCCTAGCTCCTATGTCTGGGCAGAGGCAGCACAGGGCTTTCCCTGCCTTTGCAAAGACTCCTGGCAGAAGGGAGAAGCATCCATTTTAGAGTCAGTGGCAAATCCAGGGGAAGGCATCAGGGAGGTTAGGTGCGGGCAGTCACAGCTCCCTTTGGCTGTGCAGCACCTATGTAGAGAACTCTCCAAGCACACCAGTTTGTCAGCTTAGCTCCTACTGGAGCCACTGCTTTGTCAAAGCTCCAAACCCCAGGAGGTTAAAGCTGCCACCAGTGCTTGCTCCCACATCCCATACCCATCACTGAATTTGACAACAGGGCAAAAGAGCAGCATTGCACCCTGCACACCCCTGGATTGGTCCCTACTGCCATGTGGACAAAACCCACTGTCACAACTGATATGTCTTAAAAGACATTTCCTCCCCATGCATACATGGGACTGGGAGTGGATGGGCAATGATGAGGGTGTGGTGGGAAGTGGGACAAGGTTTCTATACCTAGATGTAAATGAGGGTTGGGCTGGGGCAAAGGGTTTGCTCTTCTGGGTGACAGGAAGGGAAGCAAAAGAAGTTAGGTTGGGGTTTTACTATTTTGGGGCATGGTTTGGAAAACTGATTATTGTTTTTTATCTTGTGGATTGTATGTTTTTTTTTGCAAGTCTTTCTGAGTCTTTCTGGATAGATCAGGATACACATTTAAATAATAAAACATAATAATAACAACATTGTGAAATTATCCTTGAGGAGAGTCCTGACTGCCCTCAGCAATTTACTACAACCAGATTAAACAAAAATGTAAACACTGTTTATTTTTCCAACAAGAAAGACTCCCTGGTGATTTCCATAACCTTTTTTAATTCAGTGGCTATAGGATGGAAATTGTCAGTGGGATACTCTGGCTAGAGGACTAACTTAACAAACTAGTGGAATGTACCTTCATACTTTGATTCTAAAATATGGCCTGTATAATCAAACTAAGCCCAAACATTACCCAAAATGCTGCTTTTCATACTTTTGTGTAGTGCAGCCTTTGTGAAGCCTTTAGGAAGGGCTTCGACACTATCTCTCAGCCCATCCTCATTAAAAAATTGGGTGACTGTGGTGTCGATGCCTACACAGCCAGATGGGTCGCAAATTGGCTGGAGGGCTGCACCCAGAGAATGATGGTGGATGGGTCATTTTCAACCTGGAGAGACGTGGGCAGTGGGGCTCCCCAGGACTCAGTCCTCAGGCCCACACTGTTCAATATCTTCATCAGCGACTTGGACAAAGGGGTGAAAAGCACCTTGTTCAAGTTTGTAGATGACACTAAGATGTGGGGAGAAGTGAGCATGCTAGAAGAGAGGGACAGGCTACAACTAGATCTGGACAGGTTACAGAGGTGGGCGGATGAGAATAGGATGGGATTCAATACTGACAAGTGCAAGGTACTGCACCTAGGGAGAAAGAACCAGCAGCATACCTACAAGCTGGGAAACTCCCTCCTTGTCAGCACAGAGGCAGAAAAGGATCTTGGAGTCACTAATGATTCCAAGATGAACATGGGCCACCAATGTGGGGATGCAGTCAGGAAGGCTAACCGCACCTTGTCATGCATCCATAGATGCATCACGAGCAGGTCCAAGGAGGTGATCCTCCCCATCTATGCAGCATTGGTCAGGCCGCAGTTGGAGTACTGCATCCAGTTCTGGATGCCGCACTTCAGGAGGGATGTGGACAGCATCAAGAGGGTCCAGAGGAGGGCCACTCGCATGATCAGGGGGCAGCAGGGTAGGTCCTATGTGGAGAGGCTACGGGACCTGAACCTGTTCAGCCGCCACAAGAGAAGGCTGAGAGGGGATCTGGTGGCCGCCTATAAACTTGCCAAGGGGGACCAGCAGGCAAAGGGAGAGTCCCTGTTCCCCTGAACACTACCAGGAGTAACAAGGAACAACAGCCATAAGTTGACCGAGAGTAGATTCAGGATAGATATCAGGAGGCACTACTTCACAGTCAGGGCGGCTAGGATCTGGAACCAACTTCCAACTGAAGTGGTGCTCACCCCTACCCTGGTGGTCTTTAAAAGGAGGCTAGACAACCACCTAGCCAGGGTCATTTGACCCCAGCATCCTTTCCTGCCCATGGCAGGAGGTTGGACTTGATGATCTGCTTAGGTCTCTTCCGACCCTACCACCTATGAAACTAAGTCAGCAGTTTTCCAAACATCTTTGAATTGTAGAAGCTGTCATCATGACATGGTAATATTGAATCAGACAACAAGATTCTTCCTCAGTTGTTTTGAGGAAAGCCACACCAAAACACACTTCAGACAGATGTATTATGCTCAAATGAGCAAAACATTTAACAGCTCTTCTGAATACAAACTCTCAAACAGGAGCATCTCCCAGCATCCCTTGCATAGTCTGTAAAGTCAAGTGATTTGGGGGTAAAAAATGAAGCAGCTGTCTTCTGTACTAGTCAAAGATTTGTAATTGCTACAGTATTAATAGTGCATTAATAGAGGCTTTTTAATCTGCCCTTTGTGATTTATTTTTTTTTGCCTAGGGATTCTAAATGCCAGCTGCAATCTACCCCTTAGCCTGTTTCTCCTTCTGTTTCAAAAATGCATATTCTGCAATTCATTTTTATGGAAAGGATGCCATGAGACTCTTGAAAATGCTAAGCAGGCAGCTGCTTCCAAAGCAGTAATGCAGTCTCCAGTCCGCTTTTCATGTGAATATCAATTCCATGAGATTTGTAGCTTGTTCAAACCACATGAAAATCCATACAGTTTAAAACCCAGGCTAGTTTGAGGGGCGGGGGAGGGAGTGGAAACTCATGGGATTTTTAACTTCTCTCTGCAGAGGAAGAAGCATATAAACTCACATGCTATGGTTGAAGTACAGCCTGGATAATTATTCTTCCCTGTCCATTAATTAATATGCTTAATATGCTAGTTTTCTTTTGCTCCTCTTTCCCCTTCAACCCTGTTGAGCCACATCTGTTCCAGGTGATCCCTTTTGTTCTCTAACCAACCTCAACCAGATTGCAGTTATATCTATTTGTCTTTGTTGACCGGCAGTGGTTTCTCCTTTTTTGACTTCACTTTTTGTTTATGGCTCATTCCTAATTCAGTTACCTTGATGAAATTTCCCCTCCCCTTTATTGCTTTGTAGTTTTCTTCAGTGTACTTACGAAAATTGCCTATCTTTAACATCCATCATAGATGAGCATTATAATTATTAAATGTTATAGGAAATATTTTGGTTAACCTAGTACATATAACGTAGTATATATATTAATTTAATAACATAACCACTTTGACTGTATAATTTTTCAGTTTTTTATTTGGGTTACTTTCTTGTTTTTGTTCGCCCTTCTTTGTTTTAGTTTGTTTAACATGCTGTGATAGGATTTTCTAATTCTTTTGGTTCTGCTATTGTACACAGTTTCCAATGCACATTTTTATTCCTTCTTAGGAAAGCTTTACCACAATTTCTTTTCTGGTTTTAGGACAGGGTATTGAAGCCAAAGTGTATTCATTCGGAGCCACTTACCTTGGGTTTTTAAATGACATGCTTTTCTCCCCTAAACAGTATGCTGGGGCCTCTTTCTTCTATACTTTAAGTTCAACAGATTTGATTTATTTTGCATAAGATTGATTTTGCTTCAAACAGAAGAATTAAAGGAAATGGGGACTCACTCCCTGACTTCCATTTGTGTTAAAATATAAATAAAGAGAAACACATCTTTTTGATCAGAGCTCTACAGGGTCTGTTTATATTTTCAAAGTAAAGACAAAGGCAGAAATGAACCAATTGAAAGTAAAATTTTAGTAGGTTTATAATCATGTAATAGGTTGAGGCAGTTTGTCTCACCAGCAGGGTTATAGTAATGGGCAGTGTGGAGGGTACAGCTCCCCATTCTTTGCTAGGAGCTAAGATAAGCAAAGGGATCTTACTTCCTCCTTTCTTCTCCTTCAGAGTCTAGAAATGCTTTTCCTACTTTTCCATCCCTGCATTGTTCAGGAAGCCTGCTACCAAAGTGTTACATTCCAGTATGTTTCATATATATGTCAGGAACCAACAACATCTAGGAGGGAAGGGGTGGGGACCCTTTATTTTAGATGATATTACTGAAACAACCTAACCTCCTTGCAGAGGAGAGATAAACAGCTTAGGTTTTCTTTTTTCCAGATTTCTAAATTACACCTTTAGGTGCCTATTCCATAATTTAAAAATACTAACATACACACAGGACTGCCCCTAAATATCTACTGCATCCCAGACCCTTTGGAACAGCCTTAGTCCATGCAGGATTAAAAAAAAAAAAGAAGTATGATTATGTTTTATGCATGTTTATTATTCCAATTTAAAACAGCTTCCTTCTGATGTTAGAACAGTGAAGGTTTTTTATTGTATGAAGTTTTTCTTCTGGGCTTCATAAAATCATATAAAATGCTGAAATGTGCAACAGTTAGAATGATGCCTTCTCTCAACCTACCTTTTCTAATTGCTTCCAAGAAGACATTCTCCCCATCTTACTCTGCGCTATGCTGTATCACGCTGGAAACGGGGAACCGTAGGAACAATCACCTCTCCTGCATTGTCACCCATCACACAGACTCATACTTTCTGCTGGCTCGCAAAGGGCCTGCTCAGGTACAAGAGTATCTTTCAGAAACAGCCTCCCTGGTTCCTATTTTTTCCTTATGAAGCCTCTTGTCATTGCGAGATGATGCTCCAATGCATTAGCACGTGGCTTTGAGATTCATCTAAATAGCTGAATCTGGTACACTCCTTGTACACGTGCCAGGGGTGTGCATTTTCCATGGGACAAACAGCAGCGGTATATATTTGTCATGTGCCTATGCAATGTAGCATCGTATGCAATGTAGCACATATTTGTGCCACAGCTATTTGTCCCTGGGCATGCCCCTGCACATGCAGTCCTGTACCCAAGTAGGGTAAGGGGAGGCTGGGCCAGCACCTGTGCTGGCCCCAGCAGCCTTACCTGTGATCCTGGAGGCCTCCAAGGCAGCAGTGGCACTGAGCTGGCCACTTGGAGCATGGCTAGCGGCCAGAATGTGGCTCTGGCTAGCCAGGCTCCCTTTCTGGCGGTGCATGCTGCTGCCATGTGTGCCACACCACTTTTTTCATCAGTGTTTTTGTTTTTGGACACCAGGATCTCCCAGTGTCAAGAAAAACCACCACACTTCAAGTTCGCAGTGTGGCAAATGAGTGCATGTGTACCACATGCAGCGTGCAGCGCCTCAAACTGCTTTGAGGTGCTGCAAACTGGACATGTGCACTCATCAGGATGCACCCCTCTTGGTCTACTTAAAATCTGAAGCTTGGTCTGTTGATTGTACCTGCACCCAAATCAAGCACAGGTCACTTTTCCCTGTGCAAAAAGCTGGAGGAGGTGCTATAGGAGAAGGCAAGAACAAAAGACCTTGCTCATTGAGTGCTCTGCCAGAACTTTCCATAGGGATGTGGTGTTTATTCCAGCAGCTGCCAGAGGGGGCAGAATTTTTGGCCTCCCACAGTACACAGATTTCATAGATTTCATAGACATTAGGGCTGGAAGGGACCTCGGAAGATCATCGAGTCCAGCCCCCTGCCCAGGGGCAGGAAGTCAGCTGGGGTCATAGGATCCCAGCAAGATAAGCATCCAGTTTGCTCTTGAAGGTGTTCAATGTAGGCGCTTGAACCACCTCCGGTGGCAGGCTGTTCCAGACCTTGGGGGCTCAGACAGTAATGAAATTCTTCCTTATGTCCAGCCTGAAATGGTCTTGCAGTAGTTTATGACCGTTTGACCTCATCATCCCTTGGGGCGCTCTGGTGAACAAATGTTCCCCCAGATACTGGTGGTCACCCCTGATAAACTTATAGGTGGCCATCAGATCCCCCCTGAGCCTGCACTTTTCCAGGCTAAAGAGCCCCAGGGGTCCAGGGCTCTCAGCCTGTCATCGTAGGGTCTGCTTCCCTGACATTCTGATCATGGGCGTGGCTCTTCTCTGGACTCTCTCAAGCTTCTCCACATCCTTTTTGAATTGTGGAGATGTCAACCATCTCCACCAATACAAAACCTCTCAATCGCTCTGTATGCTCCAGCATCCATTATGTCTCCGTGACATGGTAGCACTATGCAAGCAGTGCTGTCCCAATGTCTTATCTGTTACAGCCCTGAAACAGCCCCAAAGTTGGAATCACATAGCACAGAGGCTTACTGCTAAAAAGAGTCAGTACAGCCTCAGGCTGCTTTAACTTCTCACTGCTTTCTTCTCTGAGTTTAGTGGAAAGGTGATGCATCTAAACGCATAAAAAAACAGAACAGCTGGCTTTCAAGTGACACTGATATTTTATTTTTGGTGGCAGCTAGAAAAATCTTTGACTCTCTAAACTGAGCAAAAACCATGGCTGCCAACATTAGAAGTTGCTTGTGGCATTTTTATAGTCACTATCCGACTATAACCACACTGAAAAGTGTTACAAGATGTGCATTTTTAAGTTTGCCTTATGTGTTCTCAAATGGTTATTTTATCTGGAGTGTGAGGGGTAGTCTACTCTAACCAATCCAGCTGCTGCAAAAATAGAAGGGAATAAAACACACAAATGTAAGAGATGTCCATATTAATACATGTATCTTGTTTTCTCCAGTTCCCACCAGATCTTCTGCTTTTTCCAAGAAGCAGATGTCAAAACAGCAAAAAATAGTTAAGGATTTGGGACTGTTCTCCAAGCACAGCCTTGCCCTATTTATGTTAAGTTGTCCCCATTTCTGAAGACAAGCAGAAGCTCCCCATTGCCAGCTGACTGAGCAAAGCCAAGACAGAGCGCTACCTCATCACAGGTGTTACGTCTCAGCTCTGTATTCTTGGGGAACCCTGGTACAGGATGCAGTCTGTCTGACTCACAAAGGACTCACCCCCCTCCCCTCCTCTACCTAAACGAAACTGATTAAGATGCAGTGAGAGACGCACCTAAGACCCTCACCAGATAAGGGTGACGAGTGAATCAACTGCCCTAGGTCTCATTTACATGAGAGATGGAAAACAGAAAGCCTGAAGCAGAGACTGCAGTGAATTCTGGGACCAGAGAAGCAGGAGAGCGCTGCATGATGGGGAATCTGTGCTTCCAATGTTAATCAACCCATGTTCACACACACCCAGCTCAGCATTTATCAGACCAGTTCTAATCTGGATTTACTAAGGACTTTTCCCCCCCAGACACACACACACAGCTCTAAGTTTAATAGGCATCTCGGGCCGTACATTCCCCGGTCCCACTATGGGAGGCCTATTTAAACTTGATTGACTAAAACTCGGTTGCCGGGTTAGGGAATGCTGAGGCAAGAGACCGAGTCAGAGGGGGTATGGGCAACATTTGAACAATGGTTAAGGGTTCATCACAGCATCCAGCCTGCTGGAGCCCTAATCCCAGGTGTTGTCATATCTTTCCCGAGACGACTGGTGGGAGTCCTCTCCACAAAAGGTTATGAGCACCCCAATAATTGTTTTAAGTCTGTTAAAAGACTATAGTAAGATCTGGAAAAGTCATGCTAAGCTGAGGCTTGTGCACAACAAGTAAAAATCCAAAATCCTGATGCTGCAAGCTATCTATTGTTCCTGAAGAAACCATGAGATATCCCATCAGTATATCTGCCACCCATAGGAATTTCAAGCTGGCTCCCAAGTATTTGGGTTACTCCCTAATCTTAAGTGTTTCCTGATTATCAATCAGTTTCCTGAGATGGTCCAAACCAGATAACCCCTTGTCAATAGAAAAGACAATGATTTACACTACTGAGGGTGCTTCGAAGCAGCTGAACTGAGGGTATAAAAATCTGTAAGTGTGTGTGCTGCTAGAGGGAGAAGAGGAAGAGGAAAAGGAAGGAAAAGAAGTAGAAGCAGGAGGAAAGAAGGAGAAGAAGAAAACCCCTGTGCTGACACCATCCCCTGTCGTTCTTGGGACGCTGGAAGAACAGATCATCTCTCCCTTCAAGGACTGTGCTACAGACTGTGCCTGTCAGCTTTGCAGCCTGAGTACCGTGGACTAGGTGAGATCCCAGCGTTCTCTGTCTTCTTTCTAGGCATAAACTTCTGAACCTGAACTGTATCAGTTAAGCTTGAGCTAAGTTTCCCCAAATACTTAGTGAAACCAGGGTAGTATTGTCATTGTTGGTGTTTGTTTTTCTTTTGCATGTCTATTACTACTAGTACTATTATATATTTCATATGCTTAGCAATAAATAACTTTTATAGTCAAACTGGTAGTAATTGGGTATATTTTTCCTTCTCTGCTTCTCTTTCCTCCCGTGCTCTGCAGCAACGCTTCTTTTACCTATGCTAAAGATCCCTGTGAAGCCCAAATTACTGTGGGGTCTGCTCATCAAGAGGCCAAAGATTGGGACGTGCTGAGTTTGAAACACATAAGGGGATCAGCTTGTACAGGCTGATTGACCCAGTTTGACTCAGACGTGCCCTTATGAACTGAATGCTGGCCCATGAGGGTGTCAGCTGGACACCCAGCCGGATTCAGAGGGATTCTGTTTACCTGTGTGCTTGTGTCTGACTGCATTTTATTGTTGCTCTTATGAACTGATTCTTGGCATATGAGGGTGTCAGCCTGTCCATGCTGATCAGCCCGGCCAGGTCAGGCGTGTCACGTTAATTTGTGTGTGTTTGTGTGTATGACTGATTTGGTGACTGGAGGAACCCAGTCCCATTGGGATTGAGTCCTGCAAGATAGCTCCACTGGGGGTGAGGGCTTGCAGAAGGGAGAAATACAGCTCCGTATAGTAACACAAGCAGCACATTGACAGAATCACCAAGACCCTAGAAACTATCCCTAATAAATGAGCACACCCCAAAGTAATGGGCAGATTTGGTAACACAGGTGATACAGGCCTCAATTTGGGGGGAATTTTAAGACTCGATCCTTGCACTTAACTTTCCCCAAAGTAATGTTTGAAAATCTGAAATTCTGAGTTTTGTTCTGTTGCAAACAGCCTCATATGTACAGCTTGGACAATATCACTACTTCCCCCCCCCGAATCAATAAAGTGCTTCATTGGCATCCTATGAAGATATGGGCTTTTGTCACGTTTATCAGAAAATACCTGTTAGTCATATTAGTGACAGGACAGAGTTCCTGTATACTTTGTGTTGTGCTGAACCTGGAAGAAGTGCAAGGCAGGCAAGCAAGATATAGTGCACTACTGAGAGTGCTACTAGCACTCTTGATAGTATTACTTAGCAGGAGTGTCTACACGAGACACTAAATGCACAGTAGCCTAATAATACTGAGCAGTAGCACGTCACAGAAGAAACTGTGCTAGTACACTACTATTAGGCTACTGTGCAGTAGCATCACTAAGAAGATGTGAGCTGACACTACTACACAGTAACGTTGTTTACTGCGCATTGATTTAGTATATGATTATACAAATACTAGACTTAATGCACAGTAACTACAGCCCATTAATGAATATGTAGATGCACCCAGCCTTGAGGGGACATGCTCAGCTGGAATGGATCCTGGCCAGCCCCTTACTAGCATGTTGCTTGAATGCCATCTCCAAGCCTCACTCTTCCAGCAAGCTTTCCTACCACCAGGGCAGGAGTTTGCCTTTCATTCTGAGTATAAAACTACGTAAAACTGCTCTTGTATTTATTATGTATGTTTTAAAATTGTGTACCCTGGTACATGAGATAGTTAATCCCGCATGTTCAGATCTGTTAGTTGAACGTTACTCTACACCAAAAATGAAATATATATTTCTCATCTCTTCAAGAACCAAACTTGTCACTGACAGTTTGCCCCAGAATCCCTTTTATGTCATTTACACAAGACGAAGTAAAATATAGTCTTTGGATTTAGCAACACTGTAAACTCCTAATAGAAATTGTGCCAGGGGATTTTTCCCTGCCATTTCCATATAACAGTTATCAAGAGATTGAGGCAGAGGGAGGAAACTAAAAGCTATTTCAAATTCTAGTTCCAATTGCATTATTTATTTATTTATTCATTATTATGTTTTCATACTGTTTTTATTCACTGGTTATTTCCCAGTTCCTTGCTGAAATAGCAGGAACACATCTGTCTCTTCTCCTTCATTCGGTGGAGTCTCTTATGAGTCCCAGATTTACAAACAGTATCAGTTACATGCAGTAAACCTCACTCTTGGTCTTATTTATTACTTTCCATCTGCTTGTCCCTAAGGCATCTTGGTTAGCACAAAAATGCTGACAATCAACAGTAATGGTGTAGTTAGTTAGTTAGTTATTAAACCAAACCTTTTGCAGAGTAAGCTTCCATAAATAATTTTTACAAACAAATTATCTTCATATGGTAGCTTTGCTTTTTTCCCCTCTTTTAGAAGGCAAAGCCATTTCATAACAACTCTAGAAGCCAAAGCAAGGATTGATTTCAGGCTGACCCGAGGTCCTTTTTAATCTGCTCTTTTTAAACTTGAGACCTGTTTTGATCTTATAGGTGCATTCTCTGACTGGAACAAGTGGCAGTCCAGAAATTGCTGTTTGAAGCTGTGACTAGGGCTAGAATGGGAAGGATCCCTTCATTTGAATAAACATGAATATTCTTCTTTTTCCCAGGACTTTGTCTTCCTTGGGGCAGCCTGCTACTTTGGTTTCCTACAGAGAAAGCAGCATTGAACTTGCAGTGATGAAAAGATGATTAATGAATCTCAGAACTGCATACAACATGCAGTTTACTTGGGAGAAGTGCTCAGTGAAATACTCCATGTAAGAATTGTGGACAAATGGTGTGTGAAATGGTTGACAAATTGTCCTCATTAAGTCTTTTAAAGGTACACTTTCTTGAGAACATTGGCTTATTCACAGTGTATAATGCGACTTCCACTCTGGATTCCATGGTGTGCTATTATTATTTTACACTTTACTGTTCCAAGCTATAATTAAGTCTAGCATTGTAGCTGTTCTCTCTGATGGTAATGAAGATACAAAGAAGAACACTTAGAGAAAAACTGGTGGTATTGCATCAATTTATTCATTATAATGTACCATTCTGAGGCTTTCATTGCCAGGTCATGCAAATGTTATCAGGTCAACTTAGAGGTGCCTCAAGCTCACTGACAAGGAGAAACAAAGCCCTATTGATAATAAGGATGCAAAAGGAATTCACTGAGGTGACTGTCTTCCCACAACTAACAGTTTTAGACATTTAGCTTAACTGTTTGGAGAAAGACTACCAAAAGATGAATATTGTATGGTTTATTGTGTTCAAGCTCAGCTGTTCTTTGGCACTGACATATTCCACAGTGTAAGGCCAATAGTCACAACTGACAGCCTTCAGTATAATACTGGTCCTAACTGAGTACCTGCTGGCATGTAGAATGGAAAAAGATGCAGTGACTCAGAGGTCTGCGTAGTGCTTTAAAGATGAGAATGAGGGTACACTTTAAAAATGGACTCCTGTCAGAAACAGGGCTGAGTATTTGCTTGGAACTGTGGATGTGTTCTGTTGTTCCTAGATGAGTAAAGGGCATACTATCCTTATACCTTGAAGAGTGAAAAATGGTTTTTCCTCAGAGATATTTGGGTCTTTTTGAGAAGTACTCAAAAAAGGCAGGGTACAGAGGTGGTGGAGCCCTGTGAAGAGAATGTATCCCCTGTCAAGAGAATGCTTTCCCTTTTCGTTCCACTATTCAGATTCCCTTCATTTGTTTCCATCAAGGCATGGCAAGTGAGTATAAGGAAGTGGGCAGCAGCTTTCAAAAAGAGATATGGGACCCAGCACACCCCCTGACAGTCACCAATAGCAAGACTGGCTCTTTTAGGAAGTGCAAGTTGGCATGGCACTTCAAGTCATAGGCACCTTGGGGGATGGGTTCAAGTCTTCATGGTCAGGAATTGTTGTATGCAGTCTATGATTGCAAAGTTGTAGTGAAAAAAGGATGGAACCATGGGTGGTGAACATGATTCGTATGGAAAGGGCTCCAGTTAATGAATGTGTGGTTGATGTTGTTGTAGATAGATTCCACTATATCCAAGAGGCACACACAGATATCTTGACATTTTGTAAAGCAGTTTGGTCATCTTGCTAGGTTTGGCTGTAAGTAGTGCATTAAAAGTAGAGGATGTTAGGACCTGTACCCTTAAAAGGCAGGGAAGTTCACAGCAGAAGTGGAATATGGATCAGTCATGTTTCCCTTCTCAGCCTTCATTTCTACTCAAGAAGGATTTTTAACATCTTCAGGGCACTTTATATCTTCAAGCATGTACTGGTCATCTTGGTTATGTTTGGAAACACATACTGCATTTGGAAATATTTGAAAGATAACAACAACAACAAAATACAAACACAACCACACAAAATAAACGTCTCTTCTTTGTGTGAATGATTTGCAGTATATAACTGAAAGTTGTACCGGGGTTACAGCAGGGGGGGAAATGAGAGCCTCCCTATGCTAGGTGTAGTTAGTTGCTCCTCTAAAATGTAGGGGCAAGATGTGAAGGCCAGATCTGTTCCAGTCTATGGAGAATCTCCTCCAAAGTCTTGCAGACACAGACATATTGCTGTCTAACTTGTAAAGTGTCCAGAAGCAAGCAGACAGCAGACTGTTTGTTCCCATGCATGTCAGAGAGTGCAGATCATCCAGTCTGTGGAGGACAGATGCTCTCTGAGATGGCTGGGTTGTTTGTCAGGGCAAATTGG
>NW_005842954.1:318412-320119 GCF_000455745.1 Alligator sinensis | reverse complement strand
TCCTGCTTGCATGCTTTCTACACTAAACTCTACAGGATGGAAGTTGTTAGAGTTAAGGCGATAGCATCCCACAGGAAAGGTACTCACTTCTGTATTTACTCACTTCTGCTGTCTGATAAAAATGGCAATATGTTCTACTGATGTGGGACTATGCCATTAGGGGTTATATAGATATCATGCTTAGATCTAAAATAAGTTAAGACTTCTAATACCAATGTTGCCTAATTTCTGTAGGTTTGGGGTGTGGACATACAACAATTGATACATTCCAAAATGTCATTGATTTAGAACAGTTCACAATTGTCAGGGATCAGGGTACGGATGTGTGCAACAACTGAACTGTTCCCAAATGTCACTGATTGGGAGCTGATTCATGATTGCTATGCATCAAAGGAGTCCACACATATGTACCATAGCATTCCAGTTAGAACTGTCCCCTTTTATGTGCTGAAGTGATGTGGCACCAACATCTGGGCATGGCAGTGAGCGCCATCATGCCTTACAGTGGGTGACTGTGTTGCCCTGTGGGGTCAGGCCAGCTCTCAGGATCTCAATATTGCACTGTTAGACAGGAGGGTGTGACACAATTGCACATATAGAAACACACAAATGAATTAGGTACATATACACGCACACTACCAGCTCAGGCATATACACATCCAAACCAGCCTAGGCACATGCATACCTATCACCAACTCAAGCACATACATTATACACCCCAAAAGATAGACACAGATAATGCCACTATACACACACACACACACGTACACACTCACCAGTTCACACACATACAACCCACCTACACATACACACAGGAAGTTCCTAACTTGGATGGTACAGTGTGTATGTATGTGCTTGGGGTACCTGGGGTAAGGTTAAGGTAAGAAAGTAGGAGTGTAAGTTGCTGGGAGTGAAAGTTGCTGCAAGTGAAAGTTACCGGGACTGGGATTAGAACTGGTAGACTATAGGGGCCTGGGCTGAAGAACTGAGGCTGGGGGTAACTTTAGGTTAATTGATCTTAAATGATTAAAATACAATGCCCAAAACCTACAGAACAGGGGAGCATGCCTGCACAGAGGCTGGGATTGGAACCAGAGCTACAGGGGAACTAAAAAGGTAGGTGGGGAGAGGGAAAATGGGACTAAGGGAAAGTGTGGGGAGCCAGAGGATGGCTCCAGGGCAGCTAAAGAAGTTGCAGGGAGCGGCAGTAGTTGCTGGGAGGTGCAAAAAGGCTCCAGCTGCTGGAGAAAATTGAAGGACAACCACAAGGAGCTGGGAAGCTGGGGTGGTGGGGGATGACTACAGAAGGTGCGGGAGAAGCCTGAAAACAGAGAGATGGACAACAGAAAATTACAGGAAAAGCGGCAGGAGAGACTGAAAGGAGGGCACCAGGAAAGCAGAAAAAGGCAGCAGAAAGTCACAGGGAAAAGGGAGTAGGAGCAGGGGGAGAGCAGAAAAATCACAGGAAAAGCAGCAGGAGAGACTGAAAGGCAGCAGTGAGGCAGAAGCAGGAGAGGGAGAAATGAGACAGAAGTTAGAGGGGCGAGGAGCAGAGATTGGAGCAGGGCCAAACCATAGTAAAGCAAAACCCAATTTAGGGGTCCAAATAAGTTTTATTACACAGACAACACACTACACAACCCCATGAAGTTATTGGTTCACACACACACACACACACACACACACACACACACACACACACACACA
>NW_005842954.1:292964-317473 GCF_000455745.1 Alligator sinensis | reverse complement strand
CCCACACACACAATGGCAGCAGGGGTTAGAGAGGCTTGGTGCAGAGGCTGAAGTCCACTGAAGTCCAGGAGGAGACAGAGAGACAGAGAGAGTCCAAATTGTAGAAGGAGGTGTGCAGGTAATATCTACCTATTCCAGGCTGGAAGTTGATCCTCGATGGCCAGTCAGGGTCTCCTTCAGCTCGGTGTTGTCCAGAGGGGATCGCCGGCAAGGCCTCTGGGGTGGATCGGTGATGTGAAGCTGGTCTGGTCCGAATGGAAATGGCGTTCCCCCTGGGTCTGTCTTTACTGCCCCTTTTTATAAGGGCAGACCTCGTGTGACCCTAGTGACAGGAGGCATGCCCAGGCAAGGGTCAGCCCTGTCAGTCATATTAGTGCAGGGATGTGCAGTTTCGGGTGTCTGTAATGGAGGCGAACAATGGTAGAGTTGTGAGTTCTGCGGGGTCTTTTGTCTTTCAAATGCTGGGTTCTTGTCTCTGTTCCTGGGTGAGGTCCATGGTTTCTGGATGAATCAATGTAAGGTGATGGCCCAGTCACTACAGGCCATTCAGTAGAGGCCTGCTACCATTGTATTTCAATCATCCCCAATCATTCTCATTCATTCGGGAACCAATTTACATGGGAGGGGTACATGAATCATACAGTTGCAACACGGGATGCCCAGGCAGAGAACACAAGATGGAGACTTGACATATAAAATGGAAACTTGACATGACTTTGGTTCACTTACAAACACATACCATATCCATATGAAACAATAACAATCAATACGAAAATAATAATAATACAATATACAACAGTAAGAATCAGTACAAACCTAATAATAATACAATATAAAACAGTGGATATCCAAAACCAAAAAAGTGCTACCAAAATAAAAATGTTAAAGCTTATCCTAAGTCTGAGCTTGCTTGTGCTTCTCTATGGGGAACAGAGAGAGAGAGAAAGAAAAAAGCCACAAATAATTGGGGAAGGGAATGCATATCTATCATAAAGGTCAATGAAAATATATATATATATACACGCGTACACACACATATTTTTTTAAGAAAAACTGGGGGTTTTGCTACAACTGGAAGGGGCAGGGGCAGGGGCAGGGGCAGGGGCAGAGAAATACTTGCAGCCATGTTTTGGGGATTCCAGGAGGTGGGTGACCTGTATTTTTTAGGAGGGGTGTTCACTTTTCTGCTTCCTGTTCTCACCTAAACATGAGTTCATAATGTTTAGTAGCCTGCACTTGTCTGAAGTCTGCAGTGTGTTTATAGAGCAAAAGTTTATTTTCTCTGTCCTAAGGTATGAAATTATATTAAAAGTGATCAAAATACTATTTACTAAAGCTTCTTTGTATAAGGAGTTGTGGTAGTTGTCATAAAGGAAGGTAATCAACAGTTCACTTTAAAAAGGGGTCCTGACAGTGAAACGTTTGAAAATTCTTGTGCTAAAATATTTTTATTGTTATGGATAAAGGAATTTCATCACCCTGGAAATGCAGTTATATGTGCTGTGTATGGTGTCAATGCATTACATAAGAATCATGGGAGGGCTTGTGTTCTGGGCATGTTGTCATTTATTAATCAACATAGCGGGGAAAAAACAGAGGCTTAGCAGTATAGAGAAAGTGAATCGTATGAGAAATTCCATTAAAAAGTTTTAAAAAGCCCTTGAAGGGAAGTTGGAAGGGAATGTGTTATATCAGAACTATCTAACTTCAGGATGGCTGGGAGCCACGCACCACAGTGGCCATGAACTGCAGGGATTGCATACTGCATACACTCCTTAGGATCTCTGCCAATTGAGCAACACAAGGCCCCCTGAGTCACCCCTCTTCTTCCCTACCCAGCCCCACCACAGCTGGCACTGCCATATGAGCCTTCCTACCTTCCCCCTGGGCTGACAGCCTATATTAACCCTTTGCAGGCCAAATGCAGCATGGAGGCTGCCAGTTGGACAGCCCAACTTGAAGTAATGAAGAATTTCTTGTTTCAATTTCTGTAAAAGATTCCAGATTTCTTTTTTATTTGGATGTAGCAATCAGGTCTCGTAGGGCTTATACAACTGCCTTTTCATTATTTATTGCTAGACATGAGTGTGTGCGAGGAGGGATGGAGAGGTGCTAAAATTTGTTTTTCTGTTGTAAAATGAGCTTTCAGGATGAAAGAGGTTAAGAACCACTGAGTTACATAGTGCTCTTTAGTGTTATAAGTAGCAATGGATTTAAACAAAAATAAGACAAGGGTTTGGTTTTTTCCCCCCCATTTAACTCTACCCTTTTAGCAACTGTAGAAACTCAAATGTTAGAAAATACCATAAATCAATTGACAAATAAAAGACTTGTGTACAGGGCATGAAATCTCATAACATCCATTATTTCCTTTTGCCTAACCACTTAGTACATTATAGAATCTTTGATCACTTCAGCCAAGAGGTTCCTGAACTCAAATCTTGATGTATTATCAGTGGAGTAAGCCATAAGAGTACAATTAGTAGTCCATAATGACCCACAAAACCTAGGATTGCCTTTATTTGCATTGCATGTATAGTCCTTTCAATTAAAAGTGGAATACTGATGATGTTCCCTGAAAAATTCTGAGGACTGATAGTGACGTTCTGGTCCAAAAATTGAAGAAGTGCTTTCATAGATTTCATAGATGTTAGGGTTGGAAGGGACCTTGAAGATCATCAAGTCCAGTCCCCTACCCCAAGGGCAGGAAGTCAGCTAGTGTCAAAGGATCCCAGCAAGATAAGCATCCAAGCATTTCTTGAATGAGTCCAGAGTAGGAACCTGCACCATTTCTGGAGGGAGTCTATTCCAGGTCTTGGGGGCTCAGACAGTAAAGAAATGTTTTCTTATGCCCAGCCTAAAATGGTCTTGGAGGAGTTTATGACCATTGGTCCTTGTTTTTCCTTGGAGCAAGCCAGGGTTTTGTTTGCTTTACCAGCTGTGACATCGCATTGGTGGCTCATGTTCATCTTGTGGTCAGTCATGACCCCCAAGACTCTTTCAGCAGTGGTGCTAGCAAGCGCACCACAAAAAAGCCTATAAGTATGCTGCGGGTTTTTATGCCCGAGGTGGAGTACCTTACATTTATTGGTATCGAACGTCATCAGGTTTGTGTCTGCCCACTTACTACATTTATTCAAGTCAGCCTGGATCACTAGCCTGTCCTCAGGTGTGGATGCTACGCCCCAAAGTTTAGTGTCATTGGCAAACTTAGCCAGTGCACTTCTGACACAAATGTCCACAACATTGATAAAGATGTTAAACAGAACTGGTCGAAGAACAGATGCCAGTGGTCACGGAGTGCCATAATGATTCGCTACCATTGACCACTACTCTCTGGGTCAACCTCGGAGCCAATTTCCCAGTCATTGGACTGTGGTGTAGCTGAGGCCACAATTGGCCAATTTTTCCATGAGGAGGTCATGGGACACCAGATCAAAGGCTTTTCTAAAGTCCAGATATATAATGTCAATCTCTTTTCCCTTGTCCAAGTGATGTGTCACCTGGTCATAGAAGGTGACGAGATTGGTCAGGCAAGACCTACCCATGACAGACCCATGCTGGCTATCCCTCAGCCAGATTATGCAGAAGGGTCTCCTTAATAATTTTCTCCAGAATCTTACCAAGGATTGAGGTCAAGCTGATTGGCCTGTAATTCCCAGGATCTACTTTCCACCCTTTCTTGAAGATGGATACCACATTGGCCTTCTTCCAGTCTTCAGGTACTTCACCTTAGTGCTATGAGTTTTCGAATATTTTTGCCAATGGTTGGGCTATGACACCTGCCAGCTCTTTGAGTACTCTAGGGTGTAATCTTTCCTGGAAATTATAAAGGTTTTAGCAAACCACCAGATGGCAGCTCTGAAAATAAAGCAAGTTGAGTCTTTTGGTCTTAAGCTGGGTCACCGAGTCCCTAATGGTGTCTTTACATGTTGTCCAAGGTGGGGCACTTTAGAGCAACTCTGAGAACTGCTTTAATGAATGTACCTTCAGCATTATGTGTATTCAGTATCCCACGCTTCAAAAGGCAGCGGGAGCACTTTAGCTAAAGCTCATTCAAGCTTTAGTTAAAGATCTGCCACCACCCTTTTGAAGTGTGGGGATGCTGAATGCACATGATGCAGAGTCTGCTGGTTAGCATGCTCCAGCATGACTCGATTAACTGAGTCAGCTCCAATGCATGCTAATTTAGTACATGTCAGAGCAGACATCTGGCACATGTATACGTGCCCTAACTGACTAGAAAAAATTATTTCTACCAGCTTTGGAAATCTGAGGACCGCGACAGAGCAGGTCATGAATCATCTCACATATGAGAGAGGCTAGCAAGGTTGATTGTAAAGTATACATAATTAATTGTTTAACTTACCAGGCTCTAAGTTCCATATTCCTTACAATTTTAGAGGAAGATGACTTGCCTTCAGAAGGTAAACACTAGTGATCTTAGCACAGTTCTTTGTGTTTGCGAGCTTTTAGTGTCCTCTGATATATAATTACTGAAGACAAGAGAATAATTTAACCTAGTGTACTTTTTAGTGATCTGTTTGAGAGTTCAGACTTGGGCAGAAGGAAAGGAAAGAGAACCAGGAATTGAAGGGAATAAAGGTCAATGAATTGTGTATTCCATGAGCAGAATCAGCATCTGTTTTGGAGATAGTGATGTTAGGCATACTTCAAAATACTAGAATTCACATTAAAACACAGCAACAATACATTATACTGACTGACGTTCCTTTTGACATCCTCACTCAACAAGCAAACTATTGTGTCCCTGATTCAACAAGATACCTACACATAAGTGTAACAGGAAACACTAGGCCTGTTACTAAGAGGCAGGGCTGCCCCTTTAAGACCCGAGTCTACAGGAACACCACGCACCAGGAGGGTAGGGGTTAATAGCCCAACCACCCAGGCCAGTCAGCTGACAGGAAAGGGATAGGCCTCTGGGCACATATAAACCCTAGGCCCAAGGCTGGCAGGAGGAAGTCTCTGGCAAGTGGCCAGGGGAAGAGAGTTCCTGCATGGCAGAACTACCCAGGAATGCTGTGGCTGCTGACCAGACTGTTGCTATGGCTAATGAGGCTCCAGGAGTCTACAAAGTACCCAGAGCCAAGGTTCCTTGCAAGCTGCATGCATGCGTGGCCGTGCACGCTTTAAAATCACGCTGCAAACAAACTTATTAATGGCATGCACCTGCCTGGTGAGGAGCTGGGCTGCGGCTTCCCCGAGAGGAGCTGGGCAATGAGCTGAGCATGGCAGAGGCACCAAGGCCAGCGTGGGACACTTACCGGAGGTAAGCTCAGGCAGCGGTTCCTCCTTGAAGCCATGTGCTCCCAGAGGCAAAGCAGGGCTGGGGGTGTGGACTGGTGCCAGGGAACTGCTCCACTTCACAGCCCTGGTGCCATGTGCCTCCTCACTCCCAGACACATGGCGAGGCAGGGATCGGGGCTGGGGCTGGCATGGGCTCCACTGGTACTGGGAAACTGCTTCGCTCCCCAGCCCCAATGCCACATGCCTCCTCGCTCCCAGAGGCGAGGCAGGGGCTGGGGCCAGGAGACTGCTCCGCTCCCAGCAGTAAGGCAGGGGCTGGGGGCTGGCGCTGGGGAACTGCTCCGCTTCCCAGCCCCAGCACCACATGCCTCCTTGCTCCCAGAGGCATAGCAAGTCAGGGGCTGGGGCTAGGGCTGGGGCTGGGAAACTGCTTTGCTCCCGGAGACAATACGGGGATGGGGGCTGAGGTTCCTGGCTTTGAGGGATCAAAATTCTCCAGGAAGTCTGGTACCTGCTTGTTGATGTCTCGGGATAAGAGCCTGCTCCATAGTAAGAATATTTAACTGTCAAACAGAAAGAGTTATATATAATTTTTGGAGCTGGCATGGGAAAGCCTTCACTGAAATAAATAAGAGGTAGATCCTGCCTTCACTACTTTTACACTGCCAATATATGACATACATGGTGCAGTAAAGCTAGAAATGGTACAAGTTAATGATTTTTAAATAAGTTTAGGAAAATACAGCAAGTTCCTATTAAAATTCATGTGCATATTTAAATAAAGAGGAGCTGTATCTGAGTGAGATTTGACCTTTGGTTGTTATCTTGCCACCATCAAAAACAGGCACGTTAATAAGTGAAAAGTAAATAAGCTAAGATTAGAAGGAGAGGCTTTGGGGTCTTGGAGCTTCAATGAGATGGGAGTCCAAGATGGGTGGTCATTCCTCAAGAAGACAATCCTCCAAGCTCAAAGGGAGTCAGTCCGAATGTGCACCAAGTGGGGCAGAAGTGCTACGCCCCCATGGCTCGGCAAAGGCATCCAGGGATGCCTGGGGGCAAAAAAGGAGGCATACAAACAGTGGAAGCAAAGGGCTGTCACCAAGGAGGATTACACCTCCATTGCTCATGACTGCAGGGAGGCCAAGGCAGAGATGGAGCTAGGGCTAGTGACCAGAATTAGGGATAACAAAAAGTCCTTTTTCAAATACATAGGGAGTGTGGCGTCTTTAGTGGGCATGGTGAGTACCACACCGTTCCCCTTTACCAGAGCGCCCCTCAACTCACCTGCCTGAAGCACCTTGTTGTGCATCTACAGATGCATCACAAGCAGATCCATGGAAGTGATCCTTCCCCTCTATGTGGCGTTGGTCAGGCCACAGTTGGAGTATTGCGTCCAGTTCTGGGCGCCGCACTTCAAGAGGGATGTGGTTAGCAATGAAAGGGTCCAGAGGAGGGCCACCCACATGGTCAGGTGGCAGCAGGTCAGGCCCTACAAAGAGAGGCTAAAGGGCCTGAATCTTTTCAGCCTCCACAAAAGAAGACTGAGAGGGGATCTGGTGGCCATTTACAAACTCACCAGGGGAGACCAGCTGAAAATGGGTGAGGCTCTGCTCCCCCGGGCACCACCAGGGTTTACTAGGAATAACGGCCACAAATTGTTAGAGAGAAGGTTCAGGCTGGACAGCAGGAGACATTACAGTTAGGGCTGCCAGGCTCTGAAATGGACTCCCAAGGGGAGGTGGTGCTCTCTCCTACCTTGGGGTTCTTCAAGAGGAGGCTGGACAGATATTTGGCTAGGGTGTTATGATCCCAGCATTTGTTCCTGCCCAGGGCAGGGGGTCGGACCTGATGATCTGTTTAGGTTCCTTCTGACCCTAAGCACTATGAAACTATAAAACTATAAAAATTAATGAATTCCAAATTAATCCAATCCTCTACTCCCTAAAATGCATTCACTGCAGAAATAAAAGCAAATTTCAAATCAAAGGAAGGCCAGTGTTTATGGCCAAGGTTCCCTTCAAGCTGCACTCCTGGAGGCAAGGCAAGGGCTGGGGCTGGCATCAGTTTTTTACCCATTTAGCTATTTTTTAGCTATTTAGTGGTTTGTCTTTATTGTCACTAGTTTATGCATTTGAATTATAAGTATTCAACAGAAAAAGAAGTTGCAAAAGGTGTTGTTTTTGTTAGAAGCATCCTAAACTGTGTAATCTTGAGTTTTGGGGTGCTGGTTACAGCTGTGTTGGACTAGGGGCATAGGCAGACAAGGTGCTTTGGGTAAATTAGCCTTTAGCTGTTTTTCTATCATTCTAGGAAGGCCAATATCTTCCCTGCAGCAAGGATCTTTATATTCATTTTACAATGTCCAAGCATAGGTGTGAAGAGGGTGAATGCAGTGGACTAGCTAAGAAGAGCTGCTCGAGATTCAAAGAAGACTGGTTGAAGGAGATGTTCAAAACCAACATGCCACATGCATCTGGTTGGCAGCGCGTAAGTCTTGGAGATGTTTTCCAGTAGCGTGAAACCGGGGATGTCCTGCATACCATCTGCCTGCGTGCAGGCTCCAATAGCGAATGGACAACCAGAAAAAAATGGGGTGACTGGAAATTAGACTATTTGAAACACCATTTGACACAGAAGATTCACACAGATTCTGTGATGAAACTATGCAACCAAAGCAGAGGAATCCTGAAAAGTTTATTTTCTGAAACACACGAGACACGGGAAAATAGGATAGAATTGTCTAAAAGGAAGTGATCAATGCCAAAGAAGTCAAAATGGTAATTGATAATGTTCTCCTTGAAGTGAAGTTAAACTTTTTGATGCTATCAATGCAGGAAATCCACAGTCATGTTGGCAAATACGTTAAAATTCCTGAAAGCTGGAGAAGTAAGAATTATGCATTTGAATTTATTGACTGCATAAATTCTGAGTTCATCAGGAAGTACTGAATGAAATGCGTATATCGCCATGCCACACTTTGATAGTTGATGAGAGCACAGATATCTCTGTTAGCAAAATGTTAATACTGTATGTAAAATTCCAGAGTATGGATGATTTCACTTATCAGACCAGGTTTGCTGGAGTTTTAAAGCTGACAGCTTGTGTTAGCTCTGCTATTGTAGCAGCAATTAGGCAATTTTATGTTGACAGCAACTTAGATATACAAAAGATGGTAATGTTCACCTCTGATGGTGCTTCAGTAATGCTTAGAAAGCACAATGGTGTGGCTGCAGTACTTCACCAGTCTATTCTACATCTGCTCAAGCAGCACTGTGTGGCATACCAGGAAGACTTGGGGATTGATGATGCTTGGAAAGATGTACCTTTGATGAGGAGCATTGAAATTCTACTATGGACCATGTACACACTTTTTTAGTAGGTCTTCTGTTAAAAAAAAAAAAAACAAAAAAAAAAAATCTAAATTTGAAGAACTATCTAAGGCTGCTGCATGTGAAACCGTTTCATTTAGGCCACTGAATGAGGTCAGATGGCTCTCTAGACATTTTGCTGTTAGTGCCTGGATGAAGAATTATACTGTGTTGTACTACTGTGGACAAATGGCTGAAGACAATGACCCAATTCACAAATACTGCTTGGACAAACTGTGGAAAACAGAGTATCATGTTGCACTGGCCATACTAAATGATGTCTTGGGTGAACTGGCTGAGTTGTGCAGAATGCGTCAACAAAGTTCACTAACAACTGTAGAAGCATTTCATGTTGCCAAAGCTAGAATTGCCAAACTTTGTTTGCAGTGTCTTGGTGAGACTACATTTTTCTGAAGATATTCATACCTTGCTATCATCAATTGAGTCACCTTTTGACACTACATCAATAATTCAATTCATTGAGTATACATGTGACCACATGGACAACAGATTTCCAGAAGGCGAGTTGAAAAAATGATCAATTTTCGATAAGGATTTTTTTCCTCTTCATCAAACAGGAATGATTTCTCTTTTGGGCATGAGGAGCTGAAAACATTGGCAAAAAAAAATAGTGCCTTGCTAAACAAATCTGTAGAAACTTTTAAGAAGGACCTATGCAAACAATATGTGGACTTTAAATTAACTGTTAGTGAGAAAATTAAAACTGGGGCAATAAAGGCCTTTGGAGACAAGGTCACCTACATACTAACACAGGAACAATTTAGTGAACTGTCATTACTTGTTGACATCTGTGCCACATTCCAGGCATCTAGTGCAGATTGTGAGAGAAGGTTCAGCTTCATGTCAGACCAATTTAGCTCCTGTCAGACCAACCTGATTGCCTTTTATGATCAGGTCACAAAATCATTGGATGCAGGTGCCACGGTGGATGTAGTCTTTCTGGACTTCAGGAAGGCCCTCGACACTGCCTTCCCCCCCATTCTCATTAAAAAACTAGGCAACTGTGGCATTGATGCCTACACAGTCAGATGGATAGCAAATTGGTTGAGGGGCCACACTGAGACAGTGGTGATGAATGGGTCATATTTGACCTGGAGGGATGTGAGCAGTGGAGTCCCCCAGGGCTCAGTCCTTGAGCCTACACTGTTCAATTTCTTTATTAGCAACTTGGACGAGGGGGTGACAAGCACCCTGTTTAAATTCGGGGATGACACCAAGATTTGGGTTGAGGTGGGCATGCTAGAAGGGAGGGACAGGATACAGTTGGACCTGGACAGGTTACAGAGGTGGGCAAATGAGAATAGGATGGGATTCAATACTGAAAAGTGCAGGGTGCTGCACTTGGGTAGTAAGAACCAGCAGCATACCTATAGGCTGGGGAACTCTCTTTTCAACAGCACAGTGTCAGAAAGAGATCCATTGATTCCAAGATGAACATGGGCTGCCAATGCGAGGACACGGTCAGTAGAGCTAACTGCACCTCGTCGTGCATCCACAGATGCATCACAAGCAGGGCCAAGGAGGTGATCCTCCCCCTCTATGAGACACTGTTCTGGCCACAGTTGGAATACTGAGTCCAGTTCTGGGCGCCGCACTTCAGGAGGGATGTGGACAGCATTAAGAGGGTCCAAAGGAGGGCCACTCACATGGTCAGGAGGCAGCAGGGCAGGCCGTATGAGGAGAGGCTACGGGACCTTATCCTGTTCAGCCTTCACCAGAGAAGGCTGAGAGAGGACCTGGTGGCTGTCTATAAACTTACTAGGGGGGACCAGCAGGGAATGGCAGAGACCTTGTTCCCCCGAGTGCCTCCCGGAGTAACAAGGAACAATGGCCCTAAGTTGTTAGAGAGTAGGTTCATACTAGACATTAGAAGGCACTACTTCACAGTCAGGGCAGCTAGGATATGAAACCAACTTCCAAGGGAAGTGGTGCTGGCTCCTATCTTAGGGGCTTTTAAGAGGAGGCTTGATGATTACCTAGCTGGGGTCATTTGAGCCCAGTTTTCTCTCCTGCCCAGGGCAGGGGGTCAGACTAAAAGATCTGCAAGGTCCCTTCCGACCTTACATCTATGAATTCATAAACACAATAAAAACAAAATCTAGAAATTGTTTGGAAGTTGATAATCTGGACAGGCTGATGCGAATTAAACTTCATTTAGCCTTAGGAAAACTTCATTTAGCCTTAGGAAAGAGCGTCAACCTGGACACTGTATATTCTGTTCGGAAAACAGAAAAAGGTAGATGGGAGTCACTTTGATAAATAAAGGTTATAGCATCACATTTTGTTATACTGTGGGGCAGACCGAAGTGGCGTGCACTGAAAGGGGGAGGCGGGACCAACTTGGAAACAGACTGAAACAGCGCACTCACGGACCGTTACACCTTAGAGGGAACATTGTCCAGAGCTGGGCAATGCTCAAGGAGCAGTTTGGGGTTTTTAAGGAGCCAGAGTGTGGCTTGTAGGACTTGTATTATGTTATAGGCCAGGGGCTCATATTTATGTTGTTGTTTTATTTGGTGGACTGGGCTGAAGCTATTTGGGGAGGAGGAGGCCTCATTGGGGCACACTACTGTGCAAAGCCCCAGTGCCAGGGGGTGCAGTGACAGGGGTGATCAGACCCCAGCACCAGGGGGGTACAGCAACAGGGGGTATTCAGACCCCAGTGCCTGGGGGCACAATGACAGGGGGTGATCAGACCCCAGCACCAGGGAGCATAGCGATAGGCAATGATCAGACCCCAGCACCAGGGGGGACAGCGCCAGGAGGTACAACGACAAGGGGCAGACCCCAGTGCCAAGAGGCACAGCATCAGGGGGACGGCGACAGGGAGCAAAAAAAATCCAATGCGCTAGGGTGCAGGTCAACATGTATATACCATCTGCGAGGCATGGGCCACTGTGTAGGAAAGGTTTGGAGCAGTGGATAGCAACCCCTAGCATTGGGGTAGTAAATGGGCAGCCTCCCACCTAGGTAACATCATAATTATTTTTCCATCAAGGCATGACAGGAAAAATAGGTTGATGGGTAGCCCAGAGGCAGGGGGTCAGGTCTACGTTAGACAGGCCCGAGGATGGACCCCTGTCACAATATGTCTAAAACTTGGTATGTTTGTGATGCTGTTGATGAAGTGGGACTGCTGAAATATTTAGGTATATATAAAGTTCCTTGCTGAATGATGTGACCTAAGTGAGAAAAATGCTAAAATACACTATTCCTCCAACCCATAAGATGTTCTGTAAAGTTAGAGCAATGTTCTATTGCAAATTGACCAGAAGAAAAAGCCACCAATGTAACTGGTACCCTTGTCTCTCACCCAGAATAGGTGCTCCATTATCAGTACTTCCTTCCACCAGTCAATATTGGAGGCCTTCACATCCTTCTGGAACATTCTGATCACCAAAACTGGCCACCTGTGCACTATCATCATCAGGTACCTTGTAGGGCTGTACAAAACACCTGCGTTTCATTTTGATTTCAGATTTGGCATTTTGGAGGGAGAGTGATTCATTTTGGTGTTTCAAATCACTGTCCCATTTCATTTTTGGACCATATCATTTTTGTTTTGGAACTGTTTCAGAATTCTAACGGTGTTTCGGCCATAGGCTATAATGGGGAATCACAAAACTGCCTATAACTTAGTAATTTCCTGCCTGATTCAGATGAGACTTGCAGAGATGGTAGCCCCTGCTAAATCCATGAAGTCTGCCAAGTTTCAAGGAGATATGTGTAGAGATTTCTGGGAAACTGTACCTCAAGCTGTTCAAAGCAAAACTCATGACCTGTGAGTGTAAAGGCAGAGTGGGATGAAACCTGCAGGGATGGTAACCCTTGCTGAGGCCATGAAGCCTGCCAGGTTTCAAGGAGATAGGTACAGGGGTTTCTGGGTAGCTGCACCTCAACTGCTGAACACAAAACTCATGACGTGTGACTGTGTGTGTGTGTTAAGGTGCAGTGGGATGAAAGCTGCAGGGATGGTAGCCCCTGTTCTCATCCTCACAACTCCACTGCAACCGGTAAGCCTCAGGCCTCTCAAAGATCTTACAGGTCTGGGCTTTCCCCAGCCAGGACAGTGTGGTGGCTGGAAGTTATCAGGTGCCTTCTACCCACCATTTACCAGGGAGGTTCCTGGTCCTGGCATTTCCTGGGGCAGTCCCACCAGGCCTCCCTACCCTGGCAGGTTGCAGTTTTAGGTCATGACCAGGATGATGTGGGGCATCCTCCTCCCCATATAGCCCCAGCCCTTATAACTCCAAATTCTTCCTGGCATGGGAGCTAAGCAGGGAGGTGTTCATTCCCTGCTGGCTGGTGATGCAGTGAGTGCCACCTCCAGCTCTGAGAGCGGGGCATTAAATGGTTTAAAAAAATGAAAATAGGAAATAGGTGCAGACAGAGTGAGGAGGGTGGCACTCACTCTATATGCAGGTAGAGCTTGGAAAACCCCAGCAGTTGGAGGTTCATGATGAGGAACATCAGCTGCTCCACCAAATGAGGGTCCAAGGAGGTGTGGTGGGGTGTCACAACATCCCTGGCAATGCTGAACATCCTCTCTCTTGGAACACTGGTCAGTGGACAGGACAGGTGTTCCTGGATAACTGTGGCCAGATCCTGCCACATCTGGCTGCAGCTTGCCCAGTAGGCCAAGGGGTCACACAGCAGCGGCTCCATGTCCTCGGCGAGATAGGTAACAACTGAAGCCTCGGTGCTTTCTCCAAGGCTGGAGTCTGGTGTGTCTGGACCCCAACATTGAAGCCATGCCCTTGGCCCACATTGGCAGCAGCCGGCATGGAGGAGACTGCCTGCTGCTGAGAGTGCTGGCATGGGAAGAAGGCGAGGGATCCCCCTCTTCCACATCCCATCGCCTCTGTCCTTCTGCCTCCCTGACTCTGTTCACCAGCACCTCCATCCAGTGATCCAGAGTTTTGGTGCTGCAGATGTTTCCCTTCACCCTCAGGTTGCACATGCCCACTGGAACATGGACCATACTGGCCATTTTTGTATGCCCTCCTTCAGCCGTTTCACATATGCCTGCACCTCTGGTGAAAGCGGCTTGCCCCAGCCAGGAACATTGATCCCCTGGAACTTCTCCATTTGGTTCTCAAGCTCCTTGACTACAGGGATCACCTGGCTAAGGAGGGCATCGCCAGTGCTGAGGGTCTCTGTGGCCTCAAGGAACAACTTGAGGACCAACAAGATCTGGGGGATGGTATCCCACTCTGTTTTGTTAAGCGGGCCACTGATCCCAATCTCCTCAAGCAAGGCCATCTCATGGATGACCTTCTGTTGCTCCACCAGCTTTTCCAGCACAAGGTATGTGGAGTTCCACCAAGTCTCCAAATCCTGAATGATTTTGTGCTGTGGGACTCTCAACTATGCCTGCTTGTCCCGTAGCATCTTGCCCCCCCTTGATGCTCTGGTGGAAGTAGCCCACCACCTTCCTGCATTTCAAAATGAGCTGGCTGGTTGTGGTAGTGATGGTACCATCACCGGCAGCCCTGCCACCCACCAAGGTGTCCCTGGCTACTAGGTGGAACTGGTGTGCCACACAGTGGATGCCAACAAAGTTGGCATCTTGGATGACCCTGACCATGTTGGCCCTATTGTCAGTGACCATGAACTCCATGGGTGAGCTCACCCTGCCCATCAAGCCACACCTGCACCATGTGGTTCATGGCCACCATGATCTCTCTTACCATGTGGGACTCATCCATCACCTCCACTTGAAGGAGAGCTCAGTGACGGCCTGACTGATGGCACCAGTGCCCTGTGAGGGAGAGGTAGGTATGATCCTCACCCCAGCTGCTCCAGATGTCTGAGGTGAAGTGCAAGGCTACCTGCAAACTTGCCTTGCACAGCTGCTCCCTCAAGTACTCTCTGTATGCTTCATACAGGGAGGGTACCACTGCCCTGCTGAAGGTGGTACATGCGGGCACTTGATAGGATGGGGACACAAGTGCCATGAGCCACTTGAACCCTGGCTGCTCAGTTAGGGAGAAGGGCGATGGCGGGCGATAACTGAGCAAGCATCTCCCTGATACTCTGAGTGATCTCGCTCACCTTTGCAATGCACCCTCCTTTCTGTCCCCTTTGCCACTGTTCTAGGGTGGCCTGCCTGTGCTTTGGGGGGACAGGGGCTTTGGAGTGAGAAGGGGACTTCTTTTTGGGCATATTCCCACAGGTGCCAGGCTGAGAAGGAGGAAGGGTAAGGGAGTGGTGCCTTTTGAGATGCATCAGCATCCCCATGGTGGTGAAATGTTTTTCCTTCTTGTCCCAGCTGGTCTTACATTGACAGTGCAGGCAGGTAGCATATGTGGAATCATCTGCCACCTCAAAATGATCCCAAACCACACTACCCCCTGGCTTCTGGGGCACAGGTGCGGATCCTGCCTGATACCCCACCTCAACAGGCAGACGCACAACAACAGGAGGAGCTGACTCAGCTGAGCCACTTGCCTCAACCTCAACCTCCTCTGAACTGCCTTCCGGGGAAGGAGACCTGGCTCTGGGGGAACTTTGAGAGGTATGGAGTACAAACTCAGATTCCTCCTCAGTCCCCAGAATGTCTTTTCCTGGGGTGCTCAGGTCCCCTGGTTCCAGATCCAGCTCCTCCTCTGGCACTGGAAGGCTCAGGCTGGGAACTGAAATGGGGGTGGAGGAGACTGTCATCATGCTGGTGCTGCTTTTCATGCTGGTGGTGCTGGGGATTATTATTATGGCTGGTGTTATTGGAGGGGGTGCAGGTGCAGGCACTGATCCCACATTCTTGCTCCCACTAGCACCAGAAGCCTCATGCCTGCTAGTGCTAGGGAAGAGGCTGTCTCTAAGTTTGTGGAAGGGGGACTTACAGGTCTCTCTCTGCTCCCTCTCCCTCTCCGGCCAGAAGACCTGGCACCTGCCTTTCTGGCATGCTTCATATTTCATGTGCTGGAAAAAATGTGCGTCTTTGTGAGTGTGCGTGTAAAAATGTATGTGTATTGAGTGCTTTCCAGGCAAAGCACTGCTTTCTTTTTGTTTTTTGGGGGGGAAAAAGAACAAATAACAGGATTTTTGGGGAAGGGTAGGCAAGGGTTAATAGGAAAGGATTAATGGCAGGGTAAATAGGAAAGAATTAAAGGCAATGGCTACAACTTGGTAGCAAGGGACTACCAAGCTGCAAGCCAAGCTTACAGATGCTGCTCTCTGCTGCTGCTCCAGACACTCACAGACACAGCTGCAAAACGGCATACAGCAGTCCACAAACAATCTTTTTATGGTGCTTCTCTGTCCCTCACCCAGAGCACTGGGACTGGAAGGAACCTCAGGGACAGATCGTTGTCACTGGCCAGTTACAGATGTCAATATCAGAGCAGTCCTCCCGCCCCCTCCCCCCCCAACCCTTCCCTTTTTGTTTCTTTTTCCCTGCAAGCCCACCCCCAAAACAGCTCCAAAACAGCTCAAAACAGCTTCAAAACGCCCAAAACATTTCAGAAACATCCAAATCATTTCAAAACATTTCTGAAATGTTTCAGATGGCCTGTTTCATTTCGGAGCTGTTTCGGAGCCTTATGTTTTGTTTCAGATTTGGTGTTTCAACTGGCGAAACGTCCGAATCTGAACCAAAATGAAACAGACACTGAAATTTCACACAGCCCTAGTGCCTGCCTGTCTGTGCACTTCCATCCCCTGAAATGACAGGGCGACTTCAACTTCAGTCTTTTATAAAGTCATAAAGCACAGGGAAAGGCTGAGTTGTGCAAAGCAGGAAAATCTGGGAAAACAGTGAACCAAGTGCAAAAAAACACAAACAAACAAACAAAAAAACAAAATAAAAAGTCAAGCTGCATTTATTTTAATTTTTGGGTAATTAAAAGTGATGAGGTCCCTATGATCGGTCAGTTAAATATGGAGAGCATGTGGTAATCATTTAATATGTACAGAGAAAAAATGAGAATAATATGTTTGAATGTTAGAAATGAAGCAGTGATACTTTGTTGTCCAGAAGCAACTGATTGACTTTAGTTAAGCCAGAAATTAGTGTATTAAATTATGGCTCATGTAAAATTCTGGAAACATTGAGGTGCACACCAGTTGGCTTGGCTTTATGTAATACCCCACATGGACAGTGAGGCTTTGGTAGGTCTGAGTGCATCATGAGCACGTGGACAAGTCAGGCCATTAGCAGGAGATGAAAACCAGAGTGGGGAGCTCTCAGCTGAATCGATATGCTTGATTGAGCTGGTTTACCTCAATAACCTGTGGAATGAAGTAGGCAGAGGTTATGATGCTCACTTATTACTTTAAAGACTTGTTGCATGCAGGATACTACATAAACAGGATTGACATACTAAGTGGACAAAAAAGGGGAATTTTTTTTTCTAGATGTGTAGAAAGAAGTGCATTTGCATATACCTGCTAAGACTAGTATGACCCTTCCAGATTTTATTCCCATTGGAACAGCAGCCAGCAATGACTTGCCTGTTGTTCTGTTGGGTTCATGATATCTACACCTGAAGCTGTTTTGATGGATTGAAAGCTTTGAATTAATTTATATTTGAAATTTTGGTGAAAGAGCAGGTCACTGTACTTCAGTTTCTCATTACTATGAGCACATGGTTCTTGCATGGCTCTTTATTCTATTGTTGGAATATCATGGCTTTTCTTATGTTCAAAGTTCTGGTTCTTGTTTAAAAAGGACTATGGAGGGTGAAACCAATGATGTTACTAACAATGAAAATTTAATTATAAGGAAATACAATGTGGACATGTTTTATTTGTTGGAGAGTGCTCCTCATTTCCTGTCACAGAGTGTAAATTGGCTTTTGAGGCTCAAACCAGACTTCCTTAAAGCAGTGTTTAGGAGGATTGGGTGCCATGTCTCCAAGCTTTCTGGGAGACTGAAGGTAAACTATGCTCACTCATCTGAGAGATTCCAGAGGAGAGCTGGGAGTGAGGGGACTACCAAAGGGTAAGAGAACAGCCAGGAAAGGAGGTCAAAAGTCCTGTATGTCTGTGGAAGTGCGCTTGATAAGGGAAAATGGGGAACTCTAGCTCAAGGGTAAGTAACTCCTGCCACGGGTGCCAGTGTGGCATGTAAAGGCATTCTCCTTGGCACTTTTGCCTCAGAGCAGATGGTGGGTAAAGGCTGGGACTGCCCTGCCACAACAAGAATTGGGCCCCTCATGGCTTCCCTGCCATCTGCCTCTGGCATGCCAACATCTTACAAGTTGAGGTTGTGGATGTTTTTGGCACTCTGCTCAAAAATGTTGCTGACCCCTGGTCTAGCCATTCAGGGACCCAGAGTGATACACTAGTAATCAAAGTTTGGTGGGCAGCCCCACTGAAGTGGGCTGAGTTCTAGCCTGCAGTTTTTAGGGGAGGGGAGTAGTATATAGGGTACACATCTTGTCAAACTGTAAAAACTGATAAGCCCCGCCTGCTGACAGGTGCCCCGCCCCCTGTACCCTGCCCTTAGACACGCCCCCTCTTGGCCGCCATCTTGCAAACGGAAGTCTCGCCCCTAACCCCTGACCTTTGCCACCGGAAACTCCACCCCTGAACCCTCCGGGCAGCCATGTTGGTAGCCATATTGGCCGCCATGTTGCATCCCAGAACACCCTGTTCCCAACACATGGCCTATGACCTCAGCAGGCCCAACCCCCCAGGCAGCCATGGTGGTGGCCATCTTGGCCGCCATGTTATGTCCAAGAACACCCTGTCCCCAACACAACCTAGGCCCTAAGCAGGCCCAACCCCCCGGGCAGCCATGGTGGTGGCCATCTTGGCCGCCATGTTATGTCCAAGAACACCCTGTCCCCAACACAGGCCCGCTGACATCAGAACAGTCACTCCTTAATCGGGAAAAGCCTCCACCCCGAGAATGCCACTGAGCCAATAGGGGACAAGTATAGCGGGGTGGGGGTGGGACCTAGGCTGGCAGTCCCTGACCTGCCTCTTGTCTAAATCCTGTTGGGAAAACCCTCCAAGCAGGCCGCGTATTTCTGAGACCACGCTAATACAGGCAGAAGCAAATATGGATTCTTACGCTTTGGAAGCCTCAAACACTGTTCAGACCTCTCTTGGCAGCACTATGGGTGAGATCTCAGTGGTTGAGACAGATTCCCGGACTCCCAAAACAGATCCAGGGACTGTGGCAGACCCCCAACAAACCGCATCAGAGCCACAGGCAGAGAGCCTGGGGGTGGCAGACAACCTACACCCCAAAGACTCTGCTGAGGTAAGTAGCCTAGAATTATTTTGGAAGGGGGCGGCTTTCTACAGTAACAGGGTGGATCTGTGTTAAATCTTTCGACTCTTTGCAGGTATGTGATGTCTTGATGGAGAACTTTCAAAACTTAAGCATTGGTGGACAGTTCTGAAGAGGGGGAGATTAAGGAGAGTAGCCCCCTAATCCAATCGTTTCCTGAGATGTTTGGTGGCCAAGGGCCCAGAGCAGCTGTTGATGATTCTGGAGAAGAGGGGTGTCTCATTTTGGATTCTGAGAGAGGAGAAGATGTCTCTGTGGGAGCAGAGCCACTGGTAAGTATTTTGAACTTGAAGAGGAGCTGATATGTGTGTGTGGGGAGGGGAATTGGTGGCAGGAAGAGGGGTGGGGCAGGAATTGACTATCAACTCCTTAAATGGTGGGTAACCAGTGTTTCTTCTTTAAATTTCCTCTGCAGCTTAATGGAGCCTTTCTCATGACACCAGAAGGACAACGCAGCAGCAGCTCTATAACCTTGCTACTTGGAAAGAAAAGCTGCTTTTGTGACAATCAGAGTCCTGGTGCTTCAGAAGAAGAGGGTGCTGTGGCCTTTAGAAGACAGCTAGGAATTGAACGAACTGGACCTGTCTCACCAAGGCGTCGTAGAAGGCTCATGAAATCTCTTGTACGTGGTTGTTGTTATGGAATATTGAAATATTGTTTGAGAGAGACGCTGTTTGAAACCTGTAGGGGTTGTCTTCTAAATGCACCAGGTCAAGGAAGCCATGAATGTCTGGACATGACAGATGAGGACATAAACCAGACAATTCGGCAACTTTGTATTGATCTGTGTATGGAGAGTATTCTAAATGCTGTAATGGCATTAGGGTACTCTATGGATTGTCTATGCCTCACTGAGAAACATTTAGCTCAGGGCGTGGCAATTATAAACCATATTTATCTGGCTGGAGACCCACATGCTGCTTTACATGGTGTTATTCATGAGGAGGATAAACCTCTGGTACCCTACATTGAACGTTTAATTGGAACAAGAAATTATAAATTCCTGTTCCAGAGAATAATGTAGCCAGGATATAGTATAAAACTTGTAAAAGGTGTCAAATTTCTACAGAGACTGATGAAAATAAAAACTTATTAAAAACACATTCTTACAGATGTCATTCTTTAAGGGAGGGCATAGAGGGTTTTTGGTTATAAGGGTCACAGCTAAGGACTTGTTGGGGCGAATTAAAGACCAGTATGCAATAACCTGGGCAGTCCTTGACGATGATCTACCAATCCCTGAGAGGAGCCTCATACATATTAAAAATGCAAAAACCAGAGCCGCCCTCCACCGCAAGGAGTGTCTACAGGGGGCGAATTAAAGACCAGTATGCAATATCCTGGGCAGTCCTTGACATTGATCTGTCAATCCATGTGGGAAGCCTCATACATATTAAAAATGTAAAAACCAGGGCCGTCCTCCAGCGCAAGGAGTGTCTACGGGGCGAATTAAAGACCAGTATGCAATAACCTGGGCAGTCCTTGACAATGACCTACCAATCCCTGAGAGAAGCCTCATAGATATTAAAAATAAAAGTCATCAGGATATAACCTGAGAGGGGCAGAAAACACCCCTTTTCTCAGGATTCTGAAACTGTTCCCAGACAGGATCTAGGTATGTACTCATATGTTTTTGTTAATGTTTCATTTACTTCTTTCTGTATCTGTTTCATTATAGTATCATTAAATATAAATTATAAATTATAAATTATAATCATTATAGTATCATTAAAATCTTCTCTGTTTCATTATAGTATCTTTTACTTACTGTTTCTTTAGGGGTCTTCATTACAGCAGAAACAGACCAACTTTACACCAGAAAAACTTCAGAGGGGGGGCAGAACAAGGCAGGGATGGTATGTATGTAACCATTTTTAACTCTCTATACCTAGAGATACTTGGGGTGTGTTAATATGAGGCTTATGTCAGAACATCATTTTGTAACTCTTTACCCCAAGCAGAAAACCCTTCTTGAAGAATGGAAAACCAGAGCAAGCATGTCCCCTCATGTCTTTATCCTGTAGTGAAAGGTACATTTTTCTGAAATTAAACTTTTGAAACTCTTTAAGTGTTTTTGTGGTGGTGGTTTAATTTTGCCATGAGGTTTTTTAAAGCATGGGTGTTTCAGCCTTGTACCTTTTAAAAACTGTATGCATTTTGGTGTGGGGTGGGGGTTAGCTGTGTTTTTGTGGTGGTGGTTTAATTTTGCCATGAGGTTTTTTTTTTTTAAAGCATGGGTGTTTCAGTCTTGTACCTTTTAAAAACTGTATGCATTTTGGTGTGGGATGGGGGTTAGCTTTTTTAAAAAATTTTTTTTTGATGGAGGTTTAATTTTGCCATGAGGTTTTTTTAAAGCATGTGTGTTTCAGCCTTGTACCTTTTAAAAACTGTATGCATTTTGGTGTGGGATGGGGGTTAGCTTTTTTAAAAAATTTTTTTTTGATGGAGGTTTAATTTTGCCATGAGGTTTTTTAAAGCATAGGTGTTTCAGCCTTGTATCTTTTAAAAACTGTATGCATTTTGGGGATAGGGCTGAGAGTCAACATGTGTGTGTTTTAGGGTTAGGAGATAGGTTAAGGGTTAGGGACAGAGTGTGTGTTCATCTTGGAAGTGGATTGTTGATGCTGAGATATCTATGTTGTATTTCCCAAGGGATCTCATGCAAGACTGTTCGAAAGAGAGACAATGTTCCAGAAACACCAGAGGAACCAGCGCCAGTTCGAAGGCCTCTAGCAGCACTCTTTGAAAACCGCAGAAACCCCCACCCTGAGGATCAGAAACCCCACGGACCAGACCCCACTCAAACCAGAGCAGAAGGACACGGTAAAAAAAAGAAAAGACCACATGGTTCCTCAGAGAAAAATGCACCACCAAGCCCTGAGAGAGCCATGTGTGAAAACACAAACATTCACAGTTCCAAAGCTGCTGTTTTGGGGTCTGTGAATAAGAAACACAAGACTGATTACTCACACACTTTAGAGAAACCTGAGGAGGTTCTCCCCATGTGTTTGCAAGATCATGATTATTTCTCACATGAAAAGAGGAGACTTTCGGGGACTGTTGATACATATAATGCCTTGAAGGATCATGATTATTTTTCAAGGGAAAAGAGGAGATTTTGGGGGGATGTTGGCACTCATAGAGCCTTGAAAGATCATGATTACTGTGCAACCAAAAGAGTGCATGTTGTACGGAGGGGAGGTGGGGACCATACAGATATGGTCGTGGCACTAGACAAGGTATGCATCATAAGAGGGGAGGTCCTGATAAACCTGAGAACAAACGGTTTGCAGGTCAAAAAGTAAGGGCCTGTTTAAAGATGAGGGTGGAAAAGGCTAAGCGCATATTGAGAAAAAATAAGAGCACCCCTACTGAGACCCCCACAATTTCCCCAAACCTCCCCAAGCCTGTGGAGCCAGACAGCAAGTCTGATGAATGTGATGTTGAGGACACTCTAGAGGACCCCTCAAAAAACCCCACTCCCCCTGATCCTGTGGAGCCAGACAACCGTGTTGATGAAAATGAATTAGAAGATGCCTCAGAGGGTTCCTTGAATGTACACTCTCCTGCGCCTGTAGAGGATGTCATGCCAGATGTAGAAATGGTATGGGTGAGAAGGTGAGAAGGTGGCCTATAGCTAGATTCGGAGTCCAGAGGTATATAGAGGAGTTTTGTTTTAGGAATCTCGAACTTGTACCTGTACATGTGGCTTTTGAAGCTATAAGAAGGGGGGTAGAACGAATTGTAGAAAATCTCCGCTGTTTATTCACGTCTGCTGACTATGCCCAGCTCCGTATTGAAGCAAACGGCATGCACAACTGTTTATATTCCCCAACTATTAATTTAAATGACATGTCCACTGACCAGTCTTTAGAGTGGATCAGCAAGCTCTTACAAAGTCAGAGAGAAATACTCTTTGATTCAACATTTCGGTTGACTGTGGTAGTTGTAAGAGGCGTGGGTGGTGGTGCTCGGAGAGTGATAAGTTCTATCCCCTATTCCCAAATTATTGCCAAAAAGAGACAGTATTTAATAGATCTTAATACCTGTGATACTAAGCTCTGTTTTGCTGGTAGTCTGCTTGCTCTGACCACTCTTAGAGGACTCACAGGTGCAGAGTTGCTACATGGTGCAAGCCAACTGCATGAGAAGTTGGGGTGGTCAGCACAAAAACAGGTTATGCTGAAGGATGTAGCATTGTTTGAAGATCTCATAAAGGTTAACATCCATATAGTGATGCATAAGGAGAAAACGGGGTGGAGTTTCTTTAAAACACACAACACACCCCAGTACCCAAATACCTGTTTCCTTATGTTGCACGATCAGCATTATTATGGGGTTCTGGATGTGAAAAAGGTTTTTGGGGCAAGAAATTATTGCGATCTTTGTCAGGCGTTGTACAGTCACAGCCACGCGTGCAGGTTCTGGTGCCGCCTCTGTCTGACCCGAGACTGCGCAGATAATGTGGGTGAGGCACAGAGGTGTCCTAACTGTAAACTGGTCTGTCGGTCCTCAGGGTGCTTAGAGAGACACAGAGTTCTGGCTTCTGAGAAAAGGGTTGACTGCTTGTCTAAAACATTGTGCTATGAATGTAAATCTTATGTGGACAAAAACCATGAATGTAAGGGGAGGCAATGCAAGCAGTGCTATGGGCAGATCAAGGATGTAGACAAGCACCAGTGCTTTATGCCCCGGATTACTAAACCTGAAATAGGGGAGGGATACATTTTTTATGATTTTGAATGTATGCAGGAGACAGGTATGCACATACTGAATTACATTTTTTCAGTGGAGTTAGCTCTAGAAGCCCCCTGGGAGGGTAAGACCCAAGAGGCAGAGCAGACATGGGAATTTAAGGGTGAAGAATGCCTCTCAGACTTTATCAGGGTCTTCATTGATAAAAAGTACCAGGGCTACACATTCATAGCTCACAACGCCAAAGGCTATGACGGCTACTTCATTGTTAGCCAACTATTAAAAGAAAAAATGGCCGTGAATCTCATCACCCAGGGAGGTAAACTCATGTGTGTAGACATCACCAGCCTGGATATCCGTTTCATAGATTCTTTAAACTTTCTGCCTATGAAACTTAGCAAACTCCCCCAGGCCATGGGTTTTGAAGAATGCAAAGGTCATTTCCCACATTTTTTTTTAACACGCAGGAAAATCAAAATTATGTGGGGCCTCTCCCTGAAGCAGAGTACTATGGGGTTGAAAACATGATGCCTAGCGAGAGAGAGCAATTTTTAGATTGGTGCCGGGAAAACCGTGATAAGACCTTTGATATACAAAAAGAGCTAGCCTATTATTGTCAGGGGGAGGTAAACATTTTGAAGGAGGCCTGTCGCCTCTATAGGAATGAGATCATGAAAATGACTTGGCGGGTAGAGATGGTGAAAAAGAAGGGTAAACTGGAACGTGTAAATCTCTGCATAGACCCCTTCCAATATATCATGCTGGCTTCTGTGTGCATGGCCATGTATAGATTTATGTTTTTGAAAGATTGCACTACTTCCCCCAGACAACTACCACAGACAGACAAAGAGATTTTCGACCCCCGCTATCCAGTGGCTCATGTATCTCTCTGAAAAAGAAAATATTCAAATTCA
>NW_005842954.1:289130-289745 GCF_000455745.1 Alligator sinensis | reverse complement strand
TTGTTTACAATGTGTTTTTTAATGTGATATCAAGTAAAAGAAAAGGACATACACATTTTTTCTTTTTTTTAAAAAAAACCCACTAGAGGGCGGGGTTCTTTATTTATTCCACATTTTTGTGGAAGTCACCGCAAGAGACACATGTCTGGGCATGTTGAAACAGGTTTTGGGCAGGTCCAGACACGTGGAAAGACTTGTATTTACTATTTACAAACTGCAACACCATACGGTCATTTTGTACTAAATCATCAGAAAACAAATTTAATATGTGCTCAAATGACAACCCCTTATTCCGATGGTGAAGGAAAAACACACAGTGGTATCCACAGGCAAAAGAGGTGGGGTCTTGTAATTGTTTAATCTGAAAAGCTTTGCTGGCAGCATTTTTATTTAAAAAGAACATAATACTCTGAGGAAACAGAGCGCTATTTGGGGGGTGACCGTACGAATCAAAAAACTGTCCGTGGTTCCTATCCGCCAGGTAAACAGCCAGCCAGTGTTCTCCAGGTTGGTTATGCGGGTGCGTATTGACCACCAGGCTCAGGGGTCTTTGAGACAGCCGAGCCTTAGGGAGCCAGTCACAGGGGAACACATCTAAAAAAGTCTTTTTGGTGT
>NW_005842954.1:287701-288956 GCF_000455745.1 Alligator sinensis | reverse complement strand
GTTTTAATCAAGGAATAATGGTCAGCACATTCCTGGTCAGGAGACAGGTCAAAGGCAAACAAGGTGTACCCCCGGGCAAACTCCTCACGGTTGATCAATAGGGAACGGTCTTTCATATGTTTACCAGCAGTCTGTACCAGCTGCATATATTCTCTCACACAGTTACCATTCTCAAAATCAGGTTGTAGCGGTTTTGCTGGGATTTGTTCTCCATCAACATACAGGGCAACAAAATTAATATTGTAATGTTTAAAGTTGAAGGGGTTCTTAGAATAGTTCCCGCTAAAGGTGTCATTATCCACAAATCCTATAACAACGAGCTTGGGCAACTGTCCCAGAAACAGATTCTCCTGATTACTGACCCGACTGCCAGCCGGGATGCTAAACACTTTCAGACCTGTGCGGTCTATGGGGTATTTAGCATTGGCTGTAAGCAAGGCCTCTGCGTGACCCAACCGGACACCCGGAGCCACCTTCACTTTCTTCACAAAAAGTGAGGCATACGTGATTTGTAGTTTACACTGTCCAACCGCTGGGGCACCCATCAAACAGAAGGCATCCTTACTGCGAGTCAGTTTAATTTTCACATCCACGCCATTCAACAAAAGTTTTTCTTGAAAAAACAAATCGCTGTGGAGGTGGCCTAGCAGCTCTATCTTTCTGCTCCCAGCAGTCAGGCTTGCCCGTCTCCTAAACCCATGGTTATCACCATCCAGGGCGACCACTTCATGTTGTCCGGGGGTGTCTTTGTAAAACAGACCAGCCGAAAACAGAGTGGCGAGTGTGTCATCACTGTAGTTGAGCACCGATTCAATGAAGGCTCTGTAAGGGTAACAGTTGTTGCTCTGGCTTATGAGACGATCTCCCAGAGTGACATCCAGCTGGTTGAAAATAGAGGCTAAGGGGTAATTCACTAGCCCTACTGCAGCCCCATCATCAAGATGTGTTCCATCACCTTTTACAATCTTGCAACAAAGGTACAGCAGTGTTTTGTTCAAATCCATATAATCTTTGCCATTCCCAGCAATGAAAAAGTCAAGGGGGGCAGACTCTGTAATAGCTGAGAGCAGGGGGAGGCTCAATGTACTTTTCTCAATGCTGGTCTGTGTGGGGGCTATTTGAAACAAATCCAGCTCAGATTTGGTACACTCTTCGGTCCTGACATGAACAAAAGCCATGACCATTAAAATATATTTCTTTTTCTTCCAGTAGAGCACCCCTTCTTCCTCCCAGACAGTTGCTTCTTCGTCTTTCC
>NW_005842954.1:285925-286749 GCF_000455745.1 Alligator sinensis | reverse complement strand
TCGCTCATCTTGCTCTTTCAGCAGCAGTAATTCCTTGTCTTTTATTCTAAATGTTACAGGTTTGGGAGGCTTCTACCCAGCTATTAAATTTAGCTGGCCACCCTAACCATTTCACAAGTAACTGTTTCTTTCTCCCCTTTCCTTTCTCTGCTAGGACTTTTTCAATCCTGTAAACTTTGTCCTGTTTTGGGTTCACTTTCTGTAATTCTTCAGGATAAAAAGAAACCTCAATTGGCTCATCTTTGTAATCCTTTAGGTGGTAGAGGGGGGTCTGCACTCGCATAATGACTTCATCCACTATGAAAATTTCATCGGTGAATGTTTGTTCATAACCTTTTTCAACTCTCCCCTTGGTTCTAGACACCCTCACGTGGTCTCCTTTTCTGAACAGGGGTGTTGCTGTTTTTCTTTTAAAGTAGTCTCCGTACACTGTTTTCCACATGTGGGAAGAGTTTGACGAGTTCACATCAACAGGTCTGACCCGGATAGTTCTGTGAAAGCTGTGGTTATAGCTCTTTAGAAACTCTGGTAACACATCAATATAGTGAAAGGTGTTATGGGCTGTAAAATACCTCCACATCTTTGATTTTAACGTTCTATTAAACCTTGGTACAACTACTGCTTTCACTTCATTATTTGTAACAAAATGGTGGACATTATACTCTTTTAGCAGTTTGCTTAAAGGCTTATTGAAAAATTCTTTGCCCCGGTCAGTCTGTAGTTTTTCAGGTACGTGACCCATTGAGAAAATGCTTTTAACGGCCTTGGATATTTCACCCGCCAATTTGTCTTTTAGACTCAAGGCCCAGGCATGCTTGGATAAT
>NW_005842954.1:281887-285345 GCF_000455745.1 Alligator sinensis | reverse complement strand
GTAGAAAGCCGCCCCCCTCCAAAATAATTCTAGGCTACTTACCTCAGCAGAGTCTTTGGGGTGTAGGTTGTCTGCCACCCCCAGGCTCTCTGCCTGTGGCTCTGATGCGGTTTGTTGGGGGTCTGCCACAGTCCCCGGATCTGTTTTGGGAGTCCGGGAATCTGTCTCAACCACTGAGATCTCACCCATAGTGCTGCCAAGAGAGGTCTGAACAGTGTTTGAGGCTTCCAAAGCGTAAGAATCCATATTTGCTTCTGCCTGTATTAGCGTGGTCTCAGAAACACGCAGCCTGCTTGGAGGGTTTTCCCAACAGGATTTAGACAAGAGGCAGGTCAGGGACTGCCAGCCTAGGTCCCACCTCCACCCCGCTATACTTGTCCCCTATTGGCTCAGCGGCATTCTCGGGGTGGAGGCTTTTCCCGATTAAGAAGCGACTGTTCCGATGTCAGCGGGCATGTGTTGGGGACAGGGTGTTCTGGGATGCAACATGGCGGCCAATATGGCTACCAACATGGTTGCCTGGGAGGGTCAGGGGTGGAGCTTCCGGTGGCAAAGGTCAGGGGTTAGGGGCGGGACTTCTATTTGCAAGATGGCGGCCAAGATGACAGTAGGAGGGTTCAGGGGTGGAGTTTCTGGTGGCAAAGGTCAGGGGTTAGGGGCGGGACTTCCGTTTGCAAGATGGCGAGCAAGATGGTGGCCAGGAGGGGGCGTGTCTAGGGGCGGGGTCAAGGGGCGGGGCACCCGGCAGTGGGCGGGGCTTATCAGTTTTTACAGTTTTTCAAGATGTGTACCCTATATACTACTGAGGGGTCCACTGTGAGCATATTTTGATATAAATAATTTCATAAGTAGGACACTATATGCTGCTACTGGTAGCTTTGGTGTATGGCAGAGCTAGGCTTGTTTGGTCGGGCACCCTGAGCCGACTGCTTTTACTGTTGGCTTTATTTAAGGACCCACTATTCAGGATTCTTGGCTCTGCTACAGCCGAGCCAGGACATAGCACCACAAGGCCACCCTGGATTTGTAAGAACTGCAAATATAAATAGATAAATAAATAAAAATTAAGTCCAATGAATAAAATGCCACTTGGCTTTCTGACTGGTTCTTTGCTGGCTCCATGTGTCTGCTGTTCATTGGGCAGTTCCCAGGGGCTTCACTCTTTTATGGTTGCCTCCTGTCCTGCCTTTATATTTGTTTATGGAAGCATGGAAGCACGCACAGCTTCCATGCAAAAAAAACAAAGAAAAAGTGGAAGAGGCAGGCTCACAGCCCCTCCTGGTTGACCCCTGCTGGCCCCAGGTTCAGTACAGCAGCATTCCCTAATATCTAACCTAAACTTCCCTTCTTAATATCTAACCTAAACTTCTCTTGCTGCTGGCACTCCTGCCCTGAAAGCCTGCTATAGGCACTTTTTATTTCCCCTCCTGGCCCACATGGGCTAGCTTTGCATCATTACCTACACCTCGGCACAGGGCCATCACACCTAGGCACAGGGCCATCTAGGCTCCACCACATCCATAGTAACAGGGCTTGGCACAGACATCTAGGCTGCTTGTGCATGTAATGCCATTAAGGTGCATGTGATGAAAATGTCACTTTGTGTGTCTTAATGGCATTACACTGGATGCATTCAAGAGTTTGGGGGGGTTTAAATGACTTTGCATCATTGCAAACTGAACTACATCCTGAAGTAGTTTAGTTTGCAATGATGCATTGCAGCTCACACTCTGGCCATGGGAGAGGTGGGCAGGCTCTGCAGAAAAAAAGAATCAGGCCCCTCATCACTTCTGCCTTCAGGTGCCTGCTGAAGGCAGACATGGCAAGGGGCCTGATCCTTTTGGGTTTTTTGGTGATGATTACCTGCCTCCCCCACAGCAGGAAGATGAGCTGCTAGTGGGCTGAGCTGCCCCTAGCTGCAGGGGGCCCCAGTCCTTTCTTCTGTGATGGCAGCACTCCCAGGGCCACCCAGGCAGGCTGCTAGTAGGCTGGGAGCTAGACCCACTCAGAGACAGAACCCAGTCTGATTCAACTCCTCCCTGACCCCAAGCTGGCTAAGGCAGCACCTGGCCCACTAGCCACCTACCCAGACAGCCCCAGGGGTCACTGCCACAATGGAGGGAAGGACCAGAGCCCCCCACAGCCCAGGGGCTGCTCAGCTCACCAGCAGCTCGCTTCCCAGCTGTGGGCAGGCTCTGACAAAGAAAAAAAAGATTGGGCCCCTCACCGTAACATGACAGAAAAATTAAAAGGGTGGGTTTCAATTAAAAACCCACCATTTCAATTTAGGGGGCATAGAATGCAACCTTGCAGATTAAACTCCCATCATGTGTGCAAGCACCTTAAGATGCTCTTTTCACCCCAGGGGGAGATGAGAGTCTGAGCCTGGTAGCAGGCTGCAGAGACTGCTCCCTGATTGGCTCCCCTTGACTTTGTTTCATTTTGTTGGGTGAGCGTGGCCCACAGGATAATACTATAGTTATGTAACAGGTTTAACTGTGAGTGTGGCCATGCCTAAATAGAGGTAGTGAGACTCTGTGCAAGGTGGGGGTAGAGAAACGGTAGTCTCAGGGAGGAGAGAAACCTGGAGGGAAATAGAGTAGTCCCAGGGAGGACACACTGGAATCAAGGAAGGATGGAGGGAATTGAAGCAGAAGGATAAAGACTGTTTGGAGAACAGCAGTGCTGTTATGGATGTCAGCACTCTGCCCCTTCCTCTGCACCCCCTCTTTGAAGATGAAGCAAACCAAAAAGAAGTAGTTTTCAGAGGTGGGGGCACTATGGATTGCCAGGGAAGCCAGGGACAGAGAAGAGCCAGGGTCTAAAAGCCAGGGTCTTGTCTCTTGTGAAGCCATGCCAGGGCTGGCTTCAGGGCACCCTTCAGGAGAATGAGATGGACTAAGGCTTCTTCTTGGTTCAGTTTTGAGGCAGAGCTTCCCCTGAAAGAGGTGTGATCTGTGACAGCTGCAAACTAAGTTTATAAGAAAGATCCCCATTTATAAGAAAGGGAGAAAGGAGTACCCAGGAAACTATAGGCCCATAAGCCTCACATCGGTCTTGGGGAAAATCCTTGAAAAAATTATCAAGGAGCACATCTGTGAGGGGCCAGCAGGGGAGATCATGCCCAGGGGAAATCAACATGGGTACATCAAAGGCAGGTCCTGCCAGACCAACCTGATGGCCTTTTATGACCAGGTAACTAAATCCCTGGATGATGGTGTCACCATGGACATAGTCTTTCTGGACTTTAAGAAGGCCTTTGACACTGTCTCTCACCCCATTCCCATTAATAAATTGAGTGACTGTGGCATTGATGCCTACACAGTTGGATGGGTCAGAAGTTGGCTGATGGGGCACACCCAGGTGGTGGATGGGTTGTATTCGACCTGGCCGGATGTGAATATTGGGATCCCCCAGGGCTTGGTCCTGGGGCCTACACTGTTCAACATCTTCATCAG
>NW_005842954.1:275971-281470 GCF_000455745.1 Alligator sinensis | reverse complement strand
AACCTGTTCAGCCTCAGCAAGTGGAGGCTGAGGGGGGATTTGGTGGCTGCCTACAAACTCGTTAGGGGAGATCAGCAGCAAATAGGAAGGGTCCTATTCCCCCCAGCAGCACCTGGGGTGATGAGGAACAATGGCCAGAAGCTGCTGGAGAATAGGTTCAGATTAGGGATTAGGAGGCACTGTTTCACTCTTAGGGTGGCTAGGATCTGGAACCAACTTCCTAGGGAAGTGGTCCTCGCACCTCCCTTGGGTAAATTCAAAAAGAGGTTGGATGAACACCTGTCTGGGGTCGTGCGATCCCAGCATGTGCTCCAGCCAGTGGCGGGGGGTCAGACTAGATGTTCTATTTAGGTCCCTTCTGACCCCTAACTACTATGAAACTATGAAACTATAAACTAGAGTATTTACCCTCAGAGGAAGTACTGAATCTTTGCAAGAGTGTAGAGCAGAAGATGGATTCCTTTTGGATTGGAAACCAGTAGTGGTGTGGGGAATCATAGAATATTAGGGTTGGAAGGGATCTCAGGAGGTCACATCTAGTCCAACCCCCTTCTCAAAGCAGGACCATCCCCAACTAGATCATCACAGCCAAGGCTTCATCTAGCAGAGTCTTAAAATCCTGCAAGAATGGAAATTCCACAACCTGTCTGGAGAAACTGTTCCAGTGCTTCACTACCCTCCTAGTGAGAAAGTTCTTCTTCATATCTAACCTAAACTTCCCTTTCCTACAACTCCTTGCAAGGACCATTGATCCTTGTTCTGTCATCTGCCACTTCTTTGGAACTATCCCTTCAGGTAGTTGAAGGCTGTTATTAAATCCATTCTGTCTTCTCTCCTTCAAACTAAATATGCCCAGTTCCCTCAGCCTCTCCTCAGAAGTCATGTGCCCCAGTCCCCTAACCACTTTCATTGCTCTGTGCTGGATTTTCTCCAATTTGTCCACATCCTTTCTGTATTGCAGGCCCCAAAACTGGACATGGTACTCGAGAAGAAGCGCCCCCCCCCAGTGCCGAATACAGGGAAAGAATCATTTCCCTCAATCTGCTGGCAATGCTCCTACTAATACAGCTCTGTGTGCCATTAGCCATCTTCACAACAAGGGCATGCTGTTGGCTCATATTCAGCTTATTGTCCAATGTAACCCCCAGGGCCTTTTCTGTAGGGCTGCTATTTAGCCCATCAGTTCCCAGCCTGTACTGGCGCATGGAATTGTTCTATTCTAAGTGCAGGACTTCACACTTCTCATTTTTATCAGCAAAGTTGCTGAGAGTACACTCCATCCCATCTTCCAGGTTGTTGATGAAGATATTGAACAAAACCAGCCCCAGGACCAACCCCTGAGGCACCCCACTTGATATTGCCTGCCAGCTAGATATTGAGCCATTGATTACTACCCTTTGAGCCTAACAATCCAGCCAGTTTTCTATTCACCTTACAGTCCCTTCATCCAACCTATACTTCCCTAGCTTGCTTGCAAGAATGTTATAGGAGACCATATCAAAAACTTTGCTAAAGTCAAGATATATCACATCACAGAATCATAAAACCCACTTGATATTGCCTGCCAGCTAGATATTGAGCCATTGATTACTACCCTTTGAGCCTAACAATCCAGCCAGTTTTCTATTCACCTTACAGTCCCTTCATCCAACCTATACTTCCCTAGCTTGCTTGCAAGAATGTTATAGGAGACCATATCAAAAACTTTGCTAAAGTCAAGATATATCACATCACAGAATCATAAAAAATGAGGTTTGGAAGCAACCTCAGGAGGCCACATCTAGTCCAAACCTCTGCTCAAAGCAGGAAGGACCATCCCCAACTAGATCATCCCAGTCAAAGCTTTTCTAGCTGGGTCTTGAAAACTTCCAAGGATGGAGAATCCATCACCTCTCTGGGTAACCTGTTCCAGTATTTTATTACCCTCCTAGTAAGAAAATTCTTCCTAATATCTAACCCAGGGGTCAGCAACCCCCAGCACATGTGCTGAGCATGGCATGTAAGGCCATTTTCCTCAGCACGCATTAGGGCAGGGGAGGCAGAAGCTGTTTGCAGCCTCCTGGCTGCAGCCGGAAACAGCTGCTGCCTCCCCGCCCCAGCCCTGCCCTAAACGGGCACAGTGCCAGCACCTCATACCTTCCCGGAGTCAGGAGACAGCTGGGGCCGGGGCAGGAGGGCAGCAGCTGTTTGTAGCCTCCTGGCTGCATCCAGCCTGTGCTCTAGGTAGCTGCTGATAGGCACAGAGCCCGGGCTGCTCCCATGGAAGCCCTTCTGGAAGCAGCCCAAGCTCCCCAGAACCTGGGCCAGCTTCAAAAATCTGCTGCCTCTCTGCCCTGGCCCCAGCCCCAGCCCCAGCCCCAGCTGCCTCTCAGCCCCAGACCCAACCCCAGGCTCCGGGGAGGCAGCACATTCTGGCAATGCTCCCTGCTGTGCTGCCCTCGCCGCTTCTGCAAAGCAGCACTGGAACCCAGTGCAGCTTGGCACAGCCAGGGGTGCAGAAAGCTGCCTGCTCCCAGCTCCCCATTTTCTGCGCATCCGGCTATGCCCTGCTGTGCCAGGTATGGGAGGCAGCTGGGGCCAGGGCCGGGGCCAGGGTGTAGAGGCTGTTGCGTTTGCAGAGTGTTGTGGGTGGCTGCTGACAGCCACAGAGCCTGGGCGGGAGGGCAGGGGCTTTGGGTGGGGGGCAAGAGGCAGCAGCAGTGGGGGGCAAAGGCTTTGGGTGGGGGGCAAGGGGACAAACAGGGCATCCTGCCATGTACCCCTGCCCTCGTTTTGTTTTTCTGGCATGCTACCACTCCAGCACCTTCCAAGGTAGGCATTGTGGGGGTTTTCGGCACTCCAGTCAAAAAACATTGCCTACTGTTGTAGAACCTGAAAGGTAGATGGTAAAGGAGGGAAGGGGTTGTAGAAAGAGAAATACTGCGAAAAGAATTTGCAGTCTTAACTTCAGCATTTCCTAACTTTTTTTACTCTTGTCTTCAGAGTCTTCATTTACCTTCAGCATAGCTTTTTATATGTGTAATGATAAGTATATGTTTGAGTGATTGTAGAGTTTTTTTTCTTTCCTTGTAAATAAAAATTCAGATAAGAGTATGAATTTTACTTTTGTAAAACTGAAAAATAAGATTTTATTTTTGATTGACAGAAAGTAGTGGATTTAGGACATGTTTTCAGTCAGTGACTTTTGCTAAAAATCATTTTTAGGCATTGAAAACTTAAACACACATTTAAAGTATATCTATTAAAATCGTCTAAGGATTACAGCCTTAGATTGAATGGAACAATTTAACACAGGTGCAGACAACAGTGCTGTAGTCCATAGCAATATGATTTGGGCTCTTTTCAAAGCAATACGTTACAATACAGGCTTATCTGAACTTGTATCCCACAAAAATGGAGCCACATGCATGAATTCACTTACAGAAATAGTAACTTTGATTCTAATTGGGTTATTAGTAATACAACTAAATGTTTGTGGGACAGGGGCCATAATTTTTTCATCAGTAATGGCACTATGATTTTGTGACTTCTGAAATCATTGGTGTCCTTGGAAAGGTATGTAATCAATCTTGAACTTGAGCCTTTTTTTAGAGAAAACACACATTTTTATAATTGTTTAATTATCTAACTTGCCAGACAATTTTTTGTCAGACGCTGTCTTTTGGAGTCTTTTCCAATTACCATGCCCCAAAGCAGTCAACATGATCTTTATCAGAGAGTATGATAATGAAATATGTGCAGTCATTGGAAAGTTTAAACATCTTGATTGTGTCTAAAAGTAGAAGTAATTAGAAAAATATTGCTTGGCTTTGTGACATCTCAAAAGGAAAAAATATAGTGTGATCACTTCCTATTCACTATAACTTGATACAAAAGGTGAGGGAAAAACCATTTAGGGCCTTGAAAAAGAACAATTGTCTATCAAATAGAAATCTGAGGTACTGGTTATTTCTTGGTTAGGATTGGAATGAATGTGATGTGACTATCTTTCAAACTGAAGTTAAATGTAGAACTAGTAAGAAATCAGTTTTAATGGAAAATTTCTAAAATGGATATTCGTATCTAGTTGGGTAAGTGGGGGATGGTCATCAATAACAAATCCAATTTTAATGTGGAAGTGCTGCTGTGGTTCCTCATCTACATTGTAGTTCAAATGCTTTGTCATTCTCTTTCTTCTATGGGCCTGGCTTCATGGCTAAGCTTCATCCTTCATGAGGTAGAATCTTACACAGTAGACAGGGGAATGTAGTCCATTGCATGCCAACTGGGGATCTGGGCTCATGTAGAAGAAAGAGGCCATAACAGACTGCAACTCCAAGGAGGCCCTGTGGCAGCTTATGCAAGCTGAAATGTTTTGACTGCACCACATTAAAATGGCTAAACAGATGGGGAAAAGAACACATCTTGCCTTGCCTCCAGTAGACTATGGTGACCTGTAAATTTCTCTGTCTTCAGGAGGTCTCCTTGTGAGGCGGAAAGACAACAGTACATGGAAGAAGGCTAATCTTGAAGGATGAATTGGTGATTGTTATTTCTCTTCCATTATTGCAAGACAGACAATGAGTGGCTCCCTCTCCCTACACCATTTTTGATGAAGAACACTCATCGTGGTACTGAGAGAAGACAAATAGCTGTGTCGCAGGGCACCTCGGTGCTCTGCTCCTAGAGAGGGGAAACTGCCGGGGAAAGAGCCCTGGCAGGGAATAAGGAGCACAGCTGTGGGTTGCCAGGGGCAACCAGAAGGTCAGCTGACTGGAAGGGGCAGAGCCTGGCCCTCATAAAGCCTAGGGGCTGAGGCCAGGCTAGCAGTTCCTTGCCAGCAGCCAGAGAGGCAGGAGCTCCTGAAGTAAAGAGATGAGAAGCAGCCTGACTGCAGGTACAGCTTCAGCTGAGTAAGGATGGCAGCTCTGGGACGTTGGAGCAATGTTGTTATAGCCAGGTGGCTTATGTTTAAGTTGTAGCCAAGAGGCTTGAGTTTGTGTTTTGCTTTGTTATTACACCAGTGGCTTGGGTGAGGCTATTAGGGGTTGGAGGAGGCCTCATAGGGAACCCACAGTGGTGTGGGGGCCCCAGCACCAGTAAGGACGCAAGGTGCATAGACCCCAGCCCCAGAGAGGGGGCACTACTGAGAAGCCCCAGTGCGGGTGTGGCGAGCCCCAGAGAGGGGGCACTACTGAGAAGCCCCAGTGTAGGTGTGGCGAAGGGGGTGCATAGACCCCAGCCCGAGAAGGGGCACTACTGAGAAGCCCAGTGTGGGCATGGTGAGCCCCAGAGAGGGGGTGCTATTAAGAAGCCCCAGCACGGGCGTGGCAAGCCCCAGAGAGGGGGCACTACTGAGAAGCCCCAGTGTGGGCGTGGCGAGCCCCTGAGGAAGGGCGTAGCATTGCGGTAAACCATGGGGACAGGGGGTAGTAGCGCGGTATGCCCCGGAGAAAGGGGATAGCAGTGCGGTGGGCCCGAGAGACAGGTGGCTTGACCGAGAAGGCCCAGAGTGGGCAC
>NW_005842954.1:273269-275343 GCF_000455745.1 Alligator sinensis | reverse complement strand
GCATCGGAGGGTGCCCTTGGACCGGCTTGGCATGGGGGAAGGGGCCTTAAGGAGATCATGGCCCTCCTGGAGGACCCCTGCCTGTGACAGGCTGGAAAGATGTTCGTGTCCTCCCTGGTATTCCCAGGAAGCACTTTAGCTGCTGTAGCCAGGACAGGGAGAATTGCAGAGCTGATCCAATTTCAATGTCTCTATAGCTGCCTTCAGTGCTGCTTATGGATTATGGTAAAAGAAGCCCCGAAGTTTATGAATGCAATGGTATGATCTGGTGATTACCTGCATTTCCAGGGAACTGAACTCAGTGATACTCACAAGGTTGCTTCCAGAGTCTTTACTTGGGGATATAAAGACTCAACCTCATGTATCCATTGCCTGATTGGATTTCATGTTCTTGGGTCTCTTGGACCCCACCACACAGGAAGCCATTTAAAGGGATTGTGAAGAATCATCTAATTGGCTCACTGTTTACCCTTCAGATGCTAAGTGACTTCCAGGAAATCCTAACCACTGCCTGCCCTGGTTCAGGCCCAACTTGGTCAGTCCCTAACTCTGCTGTGAATCTTCAGCTTGCTTTTCTGTTTTTGAATTTTGCTCAGACCCTTGATGGCAACTCTGCATTAACCATTTTTCTAGACCTGTAGTATCCCTTGTGTAAGAGTTTGAGTAGATTTCACTACTGAGCCTGCTACCATCAATAGTGTATTGGGGCAGGAGGAAGAATGGGAAAAGTGCTAGCCTGAGAAGCAGATTCAATCCCCTGCTCTGCCACTGGCATCCTGTGTGGCCTTGAGCAAGTAACTTAGTTCCCCTTCATGCGCTGGTTGCAGTTTCCCCCAGATTACAATATCTGTAACACCAGGGGATGATGAACACAGAATAAACAAATCTGATGGAACTTGTACAGACTCTACAGGCCCAGATAAGCTGACCATGGCCTGCTATCCCACTTTGAGAAAAGCTTAACAGAAGGTGCTAGAACAGCTCCCCAGAGTCCTTAATATTGTCTCTTTATACTACAACCAAATCAGTACTCCAAAGGGGAGGAAAAAAAAAAAAAAAAAGCCAAGTACAGTTGGTTATCCCTTTGCTGATCAGGGACGCTCTGGATTAGGTTTTGAGCCTGCCAAAGCAGGCAAGGCTACTGCTAAGTAACTTCAGTGATTTCATCCATGTTGTGCCAGCACTTTTTTTACTCTGATTACAGTCATTCAGCTAAAACCACTGTTTGACTTGAAGCAGATCTATCAGCCCTCTTCAATTTATGCTACCCTTGCTACAGATACCTGGAATGAATCTGCTCTGATACCTGCCTGTTGCCAAGGTTTTGATGAGTCTAAAGAGATGAGCTAGCAAGAATTAATGCAGCCAGTGTTCCATATAGTCTTATTAAAACCTTACAATGCCAACCCAATCCTTGGTCATCCAATGCTGCCACCACCAATTACCACTGCTGGTCTCCACTTAGCCTTGCCTCCTTGCTGTTTACTAGGAAAACTGGAATGTTAGAAGCCATCACTCAAAGCGTTAGTAACCACCTAAAATGCCTGAAAAAGCCAGCTGAGGAAGAATGATAAGGGTTGCCTGGAGAACAGATGGCAAAAGTGGGGACTGGACCACTGACTGGATTGCAGCTGTGAGAATTTGCCATAAAAGAGAGTCTGAAAATCGGAGAAGCACTGATGGTATGGAAGCCAGAAGAGAGAGTGACTTTTTTTTTTTTTTTGGAGCCAATTGCTGGATGGAAAACCAGGCTTAGAAGTGAAGAAGGGATCTGTTTCTCATTGTTCCTGCAGCACTCAAAGAATAGTAACATTGTATGCTTTCTTTGGAAATACAGTGGATTTCACCAAAAGGGTACACGACTAGAATTATCGTCAACATCTCTTCCTAATGGGTATGACCAGTAAATGCCCAACTATTGGCTAAACCACTGGAGCCAAACTTTTTTAGCGGGTGTGCCACAAGGTAAGACCCACATCCTCCCAAGTACCACTCCAATGCCCTTCCTCTGCCTGACCTCCTCCTTCTCTGCTTTTGCTCCCTGTCCAATCTGTTATTCTGCTTTTTGTTTCTT